>NC_091553.1:16333257-16335757 GCF_042767895.1 Penaeus vannamei
ATCATCCGAGCTCTTAACTACTTTGCATACCGACCCAAATTACTGGGTTGAGTCTTTATATGATTTTTTTTCTTTTCTTTTCGTGTGGGAGAGAAATGGAGGTGGGATTAGAGGAGCCACGGTACTATTCTCCATAGTCGTTGCACTACGTCGTATGTATGGATGTACGTTGGGTGAGGGATTTTCTGTACTCTGAGTAGTCGACTGGATGAATGACTTATGGTGATACATGGGAATTTATAACGAAAACCATGCATGCATACCAAAATAAGAGGATACGTGAATCATTTATATACAAGCGACCGAGCACCATCCCATGTGTGTTTTCAAATATATATAGATATATATATGTATAAATATGTGTATGTATATATACATGCTTATATACATACATACATACATACAAATATATATATATATATATATATATATATATATATATATATATATATATATGTATATATATATATATTTATATATATATATATATATATATATATATATATATATATATATATATTTATGTATATACATACATATATGTATATATACATACACATATGTATACATATGTATATACATACATACATACATACTTACGAGACCTCCGTGAAAATAGTTACCAACACGATGAGAAGAAGGTTTAAGGAATCACTTGGTATTGGATCTCATTGGATTCCTGTGGTGGGATGCTAAAGCCCGTCGAGAACATTTACATAAGGCCAGGCAGTGTGAAGATATTCATTGTATGTATGTTTTATGCATATTCTTTATACGCTCAAGTACTATAATCAGACATCCTAGGGGTTAAGTTCCGTTAAGGGCTCCATGTATGTTTCTTGGGGGATTGAAGATAAAAATGCGCATAATATCAGTTAAATGAACATACACAAATGATTATCTCTGACTAAACAAAACTATGTACATTCAAGTTTAAAAAGATTCAAAGAGTGGGGCAGATTAGCGTCTATGAGTCTAAGTATCTGTGTTTGTCTTTGTCTCTGTTTCTATCTCTCTGTATAAAAAAAAAAAAAAAAAAAAAAAAAAAAAAAAATATATATATATATATATATATATATATATATATATATATATATATATATATATATATATGTGTGTGTGTGTGTGTGTGTGTGTGTGTGTGTGTGTGTGTGTGTGTGTGTGTATTGTTCTCCAGCACCACATGTCCATTGCTTCCAATCGTTTTTCTATTTCTCTGTTTATTGTTCAACTTTCACACTCGCCAAGCAGTGTAGACCACATATGTTTTTATTGCTCTTATTCTAGTTGTTATGCATAGGTGTCTGTTTGTGAGATTCTTCATTTTTTGAAAAGTTTTCGCTATTCCAATCCTCCTTTTAATTTCAGATTCGAAACTTCTGCAATTGTGCATCTCAGATAATCAAACCTTTGTACTTGCTTCATTCTATCTTATCCTAAATAAAGTTAGCAAACTGGCTTTTCTTCCTTTTTTGTAATACACATGCAATCTGTTTTTGATTTATTTATCTTAAGTCCCATTTCCTCACTTGAATTATTAACTGCATTAATAAGTTCTTGTAACTTATCTACAGAATCTGCGATTATAACTGTATCATCTGCGTATCTTATAGTATTTATGTTTTTCCCTCCGATGTTTATACCTTCAAGTGATTCTAGGTCTCGCATTTTCATTTCTCCATATATCGAGAACAGGTCTGGCGTCATGCCACACCCCTGTCTCACACCTCTTCTAATTCTTATAAACTTTGTAAGTTCGTGCCCTGCTCTCACTAATGCTGTCTGGTCATAGTATAGGTTCCTTATGATTCTCAGATCCTTGGTGTCGATGCTGAGGTTTTTCAAAATATCAAGCAAGTTCTTATGTCTGACTATCAAATGCTTTTTCCTAATTTATGAAACACAGGGATAGGTCTTTCTGCATCTCAATAGCTCTTTCTCCCAACATTCTGATCATAAAAATTGCGTTAGTTGTGTCTTTTCCCTTCATAAAACCGTATTGTTCTTCTGCAATCTCTGGCAAAATCTTGTTCCGAATTCTGTTCAATACAATTCTTTATATTATTTTTCCTAATTGACTAATAATGCTTATGGTTCTAAATTTATTGCACTCCATTGCACCTGGTGTATTTTGTATTGTAATAAATGTTGACTGTTGCATTGCACTTGGTATCTGGCCAGTGTCATATATCCTATTAGCCAGTTTTGTAACTACGTCTACTCCTACTCTTCCGTGGCCTTTGTCATCTCCACAGCTATTCCGTCCTCTCCTACAGCTTTCCTATTTTTCATGAATTTAATTACCGCTTCTCCCTCACTCTTCAATATCTAAGGCCCCACAGCATCGTAAGCTACTTCAAATGAACCATCTATCATCATCAAACAATTCATAAGTATATTCCTCCCAACGTTGTTTTACTTCCATCTCCGCTGCTACATCACCATTTTTTTTCTTCTTTATTGCTGTACTTGGCTTTGATTTTGAAGTTCCAGTAATTTC
>NC_091553.1:16423257-16428257 GCF_042767895.1 Penaeus vannamei
GTATATATATATATATATATATATATATATATATATATATATATATATATATACATACATATATATATATGTATGCATATATATATATATATATATAATATATACATACATATATATATGCATATATATATATATATATATATATATATATATATATATATATATATATATATATAGATGTATATATATATATATATATATATATATATATATATATATATATATATATATGTATGTATATATGCATATATATATATATAAACATATATATATATATATATATATATATATATATATATATATATATATATATATATATAAACACACCCACACACATATACATACATACATATGAACACACACACACAGGCGCTAATCAAACTGTGTTGCATTAATGTAATCCTTACCATTCCTACGCCTTAAACTTTCAGCGATTTGAGGCAATCAGTCGCACATTGGGATATATGATTTTCAGTGAATTGGGTTTCGTGTGGCGTCCCCGATACTATATACTTCTATATAACGTATATATAGACAGATTGAAAGATATGTGTGCGTGTGTATGTGATACATATGTAGCAAACAGGCTGTATTTTCATTTACTATTTCTTCTCTGTGCTATGCCTTCTCTTTCTGCATCTGAATGAAAGATCAATTTACAAAAATCTACTTCCCAGTGCACTAAACCAGTCTCCCCGCGCTCTCTATCGTATCCATGAAATCCCATACATCGTAATCGTCTGCATGAATGTTTCCCATCACAGCATAGTACAAAAAATGCCGTTACACGTTTCAGTCTATTGTGTAGCTAATCTCTACTTATAGCGTTCTGGCTACGAAAATGCAAAACGAAAGCTGCCTTTGAACTACTTAAGAGTGTGCATCAAAAGGACCATTAAAGGGATGATTCACGGAATACCAGTGGAACAAAAGCACGACCTAATGCTATCTTCCGTCGTAGTTAGTAGTATTATCCAGTTTTGTAAGAACGTACACGTGCCTGTTTCTTCAGGTGTGATAAATTGTTCGTCTCTTTCAGTGGTAATTCCATTTGTTTTCTTGATCCTTTGGTTTTTGAGGCTATCCTCTTTACATTTTGGAATTTTCTCTTATTTTACTTCTGTATTTGGTTGTATGTGTTTCCAGTTATTTCTTTAATTAATTTTACTAATATTCTTCTTGTATTTTATTTGACTGTAGTGGACTGAAACGTACAATATTCAAAAGTTTAATTTGGTGTTTCTCCCTCAGCAGCCTGGCATTATTTATGAAAAAACAAGAATGTCCCGCAATAAGAAAACCTACGGGAATTGTACGCCCGATTTTGTTACAATGCATCGCTACTTAAGAGTGCGTGCATATAGCGATGAGATGTGCGGATGAACCTGCAGACACGAGGCCTTTGGAGAGACCACGTTTCTTCTCAGGAGAGGAAGGGGAGCACCCACGGGTCGTAGCCAGGAGTCGTATACGTGCCTGTACATTCTTTTACTTATTAAAAAAAAAAAAACTATTTTTATAAAAGAAAGAGGCTTAAGACTGGTTTTTAGTCATCTCGCCACTCTTCTAAGCATAGAACACCAGCTTTTAAACTTTGTATCAAAGTTATGGCTGAAAGTTTATTTTTGATCAATATATATATTTTTAAATCAAGTTATTTTAATTTTAAGTAGTTTCCCTTCTATTTAAGGCTTAAACATAAAATTAATATATATTTAGAAAGCGGCCATAAGGATTTTTTTTCATCCAAAGAATATATTACGAATTTTGAATAACGTGAGCATTCACACCTTGCTACCTGTGTTCCTTTGAACAAAGGTGTATAATTAGGCGGTTCCCACCTTTTCACGGCAGTTGCTGCAGGCTGAGGCAGGGCACACCGAAGGCTCGCAGTCCTCCCTTTTTCATCTTGTGGATTTGTATTGGTGAGATACTGCAGCCCGGAAGGTAAAGCGGTCGTGAGAAATGTTTTATGAAATGGCAAAGTATTCGTCTAGAAAGCTTAAACATTCGATCTTAGAACCGAAGGCTGTTGCTCTCTATTATTTTTATTATTATTATTATTATTATTTTTTTTTTTTTTTTTTTGAAGTGAGTGTGCTGAATTAATTTTTGTGCTTTTGTCCTTTTTTAAAGTTCTTTTGAACGTTGAAACTTTTAAAGTTTTTTTTAAAGATTAGATTAGTCGCCGTCCCTTCAGTTTTTGTAATTTTGGTTTAAGAAGTGTTTCGTATCTTAAAATATTTTAGATCATCCGTGATTTTCTCAACTCTTATCAGGTTTTTAAAAGTTGATGTGCCTGGAAAAAAATAGTATTAATGTTACTTGATTGCTGTTTTCACCTGAAAGAGAAAAGTTAACGTGAGTTGATATGCTTTCTGATTTCATCTAAAAAAAAAAAAAAAAAAAAAAATGACACTAATTTGCATGCTTGTTGTTTAACCTGGAAGAGAGAATGCCAATATAAAATTAGCTGCTGGACGAGAATATCTTTACTAAAAAGATAGCATTATCCGAAATCCTTCACACGTGGTGAAAATCCCGAGCTCGTCCTCCTCGCTCTGGTTACGTTCACCTTGCCTTGCTGGTTCACATATTCTACACAACATACATCACAACATTTGTACACGTCTTTCTCTCCTTTCCACAAGTCTTTCACAAACTGCCTTCTCCCAACTAACACCCCGTCCCCTTACGTTCTAAACGGGTGGTGGCAGTGAGCGCTACTATGTACAATTCTGCACAGTAAGGCGTGGTAATAGTTCCGTACACTACATAACCATCCACCAATCCTTGCATATTTCTTTTTAGTTTTTTTTTTTCGGTATATCTTTTCGGTTTAATATTTCGTTTTCGCTTTCCATGCCTGTCTGTCTTTCCTCTCTATGTATTCATATGTTAGTATAAGTTAATGACTGCTACTATATACTCTACAAAGCTTACGCATCTACTTATCTTAACAGACTTAACTGTGAATATCGCCAGTTTTTCTTAGAATATATCCTCTCCCTATTTTCTGTGTTATTTATTTATAATTTATTTCCGTAATCACCATTGCTTAAACTTACTGTAAAACTCTTTTGCGTAAAGTTTACTCCCAACATCAGTTTTCTAGCGATATGATAACTTTCAAGTCGGTTATAATGACGCTTTTATTATGATTCATTTGTGGAGCCAGTTTGCTGTAAAGTATTCTCTACGTAATTGCTCCATGAAAAAGTGATATATTTCATTATTTTGAAACACATTAAAGTTTACGATTTCAACATCATAATATGTGTGAGTTCTTTGTTGATATTCTTTTTGGCAAATTTTGAACGATTAATATATGAAAAATCTTCCTAATTTCAATATAAATCTCGAAATGTATTTCCTACTTTGACAGACGTGCTATTTCTTCATGAAATTATTGCATTTCAGACTATTACACACAGAAATTTAAAATGGTGAAGATTTATGCAATGAGCAGCAATCATAATTCACATTCATAAAACTCTTTTTTTCTCTTTTATATTCTACGTTCTCGCAGTATCTCGCATTTCTGTTTAGTTTATGTTTACCATATGCATTGATTTATTAAGAACAAAGTCAGTGGATTAAATAAACTAACAATTGATAGCAATAATATTCAATATGATAATCATTAGAAAAAAATATCACAAGCATTGTTCACGACTATTATCAAAAAAGAAAAAAAAAAAAAAAAAAAAATCAAGATAGTAGATTTCATCACCGTATACAAAGGTCAGTAGCATTAATTGTTGACTGTAATACTCCGCAGATTATACCGCACTACGATATAAAAATGCCATGTGTCATGACCACCAGTATTTGATAACATGACATCCTCTTTTCAGCTGTATCATCACAAGATGAGTGCAGAGTATAACATATTCATTCTCAAATTATTCTCAAACGCCCAATAGCTGATATAAGAACACTGTTTCTCTTAGACAAGGCAGAATATACTGAGGGGAGACTATCAAAGGAGCTTCCGTAATTTGGGCTTTGGTAGGGAAGCATTTCAACGGCAAGTTTCATGGCGAAGAGAAACCCACTCCAGTTCCAGTTCACATTAGTCCATCCTAAACTATTAATACTGGCTTTAAGATAAATGGACGAAGGACTATATATACTGCTCCCAATTTCAGGACATACGCACAAACAACTAGGAACTCGGCTGTTGTCTAAAGTACACAGATTCATCAAGTACCTTTTTAGAATGCCACTTTGCTGACATTTAATACTTATGCTCTTTGCCAATTATTTCTAAAGATAAATGCACTAGTATCTTTATTTATTAGGATCTGCTATCTTTAACACCAATTTCTTATTTTTTCCCTTCAGAGGTTTCCCAGTACCAGAGCAATCCGTGGTCTATCTTTCATGGCAGTGGGTGCCGTATGTGTCTAAGGTCAGCGTGAAGAGCTTTCAACGTCTGTTCTGAAAATAAAAGATTCTTAATTTCTAATTATTTTGTAAAATTCCAATATAATAGTGACGATGATAATAACTTTAATAGTGATGCTGCTAATAATAATAGTAATGATAATGATGATGATGGCAATGATAACAATAAAGATGTTAATAATAATGATAATGATAACGATAATGATGATGATGATGATGATGATGATGATGATGATGATGATGATGATGATGATGATGATGATGATGATGATGAGGATGAGGATGAGGATGATGAATAGGAGGATAATTTTAATAGTAATGATAATAATAATAGTAATGATATTGATGATAATAAAAGCAACAATATTGATAATAATAATAGTAATAATATTGATAATAATAAAAGTAACAATATTGATAATAATAATAGTAATAATATTGATAATAATAATAATAGTAATAATATTGATAATAATAAAAGTAACAATATTGATAATAATAATAGTAATAATATTGATAATAATAAAAGTAGCTGAATTGATAATAATGTTAATGAATATGGATGATATTGATAATATAAATCAAAATAA
>NC_091553.1:16433257-16435757 GCF_042767895.1 Penaeus vannamei
GTGAGTTAAATTTCCTAATTGTATTTACACAATGTGATGATGCCTCTCCAAACTCCTAGTCAACAAGAAGATAATTACCAGTCCTATCTGTTCCACCTGTATGACGCCTTTCCTTGATTTTCTTTTTTCTTTGTATTGTTATTAGCATTGTTAATAACTGATTACAATGTTGATAGCAATGGTAATATCCACATTAATAACATTATATTAATAAAGAAAATAAAGAAAAAACTTTAAGTTCCGTATGTTTTCTAATAGGCCTCTTGGTGCCTTTCCTCTTGCGGAGTCATCAATAAGCAAATATGTTGCACAAAATACTACTACAGTGAACATTACACATTCCCGAATGTGGGATAATGATAGTGATGGGAAGCAAAAAAAAAGTACTGCATACTTATAACTTATAAATTACACATACCCACACATTTATCTATCTATATCTAGGTATATATATGTGTGTGCGCGCGCGCGCGCGCGCGTGTGTGTGTGTGTGGACCTGGCTTGAAGAGATCATGCCCTTCTTGCTCTGAAAGATGACCTACGTTCAAACAATCACGGCATAGTTAGGAAAGAGTGAAGGGGATGGGCGTGACCTGGATTCTTTAAGGAAAGCGAGCATTGAGTGTTCCATACACTTCGTGTAATATTTGTGGGCTCACGCTTGCTCACTCTCCGCGCGAAGGGCCGACTCCAGCTTCACTCTATCCACGGCTAAGGGAGTATTCCCTTAGCCTTTACTCTACCTATTCTTACGCCTTTATTTGTCGTTTCTGCGGCTGGTGTCCAGCACCTTGCCAGTGTTCCCTCTCCAAACTATTCAAGAAACCCCTTATTTTCCTGTTCAATTCGAATTTACATATTTATCTCGTTATTTTGGTAATTAAATTATTGTAACCATTTGGAATACATCAATGCATATTCAATATTGTCATGAGTATTATCCCATTTTCCAAATAACAAGTTAACCATTATCTAAATAGCAGATCCAGGTGATACAATACGGAAGAGAGAGAGAGAGGGAGTAGCTGCTTAGGATGATGCGAAACCGTGTATTATTATACGGCTCAGGGATTTAGCAAACGAGGGAGATTTCCGTCTGAAGGATATTGACATGAATCGACAGTTCCAACAAAATTTTACGGATTTTCTAAAGTTGAAAATATGATATGGAATTAAAATAACGCCATATGATAAGATTTCATAATTACTTCCGAAATTATATACGATAATTTGTTTCTTAGAGCAGGTCTCCAATACATTTATCAAATTAAAAAGTAAACAGAAATAAAAGCCATCTCTCTCTCTCTGTCTGTCTGTCTGTCTGTCTGTCTGTCTGTCTGTCTGTCTGTCTGTCTGTCTATCTGTCTGTCTGTCTGTCTCTCTCTCTCTCTCTCTTTCTCCCTCCATGTATATGTCAATCATTATTGCGCTTGTTTGCCTTATTTCCGCAATGTCCCTCCTCCTCACACTCGAACTATCCCAACTCTGCCCTGGTTGTTTGAACGTGGACCTCCTTTCAGGGCAAGAAGAGCATGACCTCTCCGAGCCAGGTGTGGCGAGGCGACACCGCTTTCGTTGTTGGCTGTACACACACACACTAACTTGCGCGCTCACAAACACACACAAACGCGCGCGCGCGCTCACACACACACACACACACACATACACACACACACACACACTAACGTGCGCGCTCACAAACACACAAACGCGCGCGCGCGCTCACACACACACACACACACATATGTATGTATATATGTGTGTACAATATATATATATATATATATATATATATATATATATGTATGTATTTATATATATATATATACATATATATATATATTTTTTTTCTTTCTTTGGTTATTGTTTTGTCAAGTTACAGGAAATTTACATCATTGTGTGCATCTATCTTTCTTCAATTGAAGTATTTTCCAATTTTGAATTTATTCTTAAAAAAATAATGCACACTGGGATCAACCTGAAAAATGACATACATGTACCTTGACATTTGCCTCATGTATGAAACTATTAACAAGTCAAATAACAGTCTGCCTTTTCACTGCTTTGTAAAAAATCTTTACCAAAGCAAAGGTCAATTGCCCATCCAGGGGCACGAATAAGTTAAGTGAGACCAAAGGCAGTTCCACCAAACCAGAATGTGTTGTCTCTAGTGTACAAAAAAGAGAAAAGAAAAGAAAAAAAATCGCCCATCGTTTAGTCCCTGGGAAAAGCGAACTGTGTGTGGGCGTCACCTTTGGGAATCGGATATTGACCCATATGACGAAACTCGTAGGCTCATGGACTCACTGACCACTAAGCTTCTAAGCCTGAGCTCTCTCTCTCTCTCTCCCCTCTCCCACCTCTCTCTCTCTCCTCTCGCCCCCCCCCTCTCTCTCCTCTCCCCCCCCTCTCTCCTCTCCCTCCCGCCCCCTCTCTCTCCTCTCCCTCCCCCCCTCTCTCTCTCCTCTCCCTACCTCTCTCTTTCTCTTTTCTCAGTTGC
>NC_091553.1:16493257-16498257 GCF_042767895.1 Penaeus vannamei
ACGGACGGATGGATGGAAGGATGGATGGATGGATGGAAGGATGGACGGATGGATGGAAGGGTGGATGGATTGACGGACGGATGGATGGAAGGATGGACGGATGGATGGATAGAAGGATGAGTGGATGGATGGAAGGATGGGTGGATGGATGGATGGATGGAAGGATGAGTGGATGGATGGAAGGATGGACGGATTGATGGAAGGATGGTTGGATGGATGGACGGACGGATGGATGGATGGAAGGATGGGTGGATGGATGGATGGATGGATGGACGGGTGGATGGATGGATGGACGGATGGATGGATGGATGGATGGATGGATGGACGGATGGATGGATGGAAGGATGGATGGATGGATGGATGGATGGATAGATGGATGGATGGATGGACAGGCAGATAAATAGGCAGACTAACAGACATATAGATGGATAAACAGGCACAGGCAGATGAAAAGATAAGTATATTCATAAATAAAATGGAACAATAACATTCGTAGAAAATATTGGAATAATTCCGTTTCAGTTTTCGTTGAGATTATTTCTCCTTTCTCTCTTCCTTTGCCGGCTTTTCCAACAAATTCGTACAACATTCTATTTCCTTTTTCGAGAACACTTACATTGTTGAAGTTTTTTTCATCACACTCGCTTTCGTTTTTGTCAATTCTTTATTTATTCTTTTTATCTGTTTGTTTATTTATTTTTCCTTTCACGCTTTTCATTCTGCTTTGAAAAAATTCTCGTTCCATATTTGAAAAAAAGAAAGTTGTTCTCACATGCAGTCCCCAATTTGCTTTTTTACCCTTTTTTATATTTTTTTATTTTAATTTTTTTTTTATTATTTTCTTTATTGTTCCCTCTTTGGATGTCTATTCATTTTCAGATACTTCAATATCTTTAAAATATCCTATTCATCTTTCTATGTCCGCAGAGATGAATGGGAACCTTTCATTACCCACGACCTTGATTGCAATTTCAAAATCCTTTTAAATATCCTTAGAAAAATTACACGAACTTGGTTGTCTTACTTCGCCTTTTACTTTCAACAAAATTATTCCCTTTGAGACTCAGGGATCTGTTCCGAATTTATTTTTGCGATGCGTGTGTAACACATTTCCCGTTTTAAATTCTTTATAACCAGTCGTGGCAAACTCATTTTCCTAAGAGCTCTCACTTAGCGGATCCGTAATTGTATGTCGAAGCGTGATTTCTGGAAGTTATTGGTTTTCCTTTTCCATTTCTTAAATCAAACACGAGATGCCAAATAATCAAATAACGCTTTCTACGATTTGGAAAAAATAGCATAAAATCATACACAGTCTTACCGTCACGTATCCCTACGGTTTTTCGGTTACTCCACAATTCTCGCAGAAATGCAACCTTGAGCGAATTACTGAGCCCTGTACATCAGTATGGACTTCATTCCCTCTTCCATTTTGAACCCGTTTGTAAAAGGTAAACGTTCTGATAGAGAATTGGCTCTAATGACGATTTGTGGAAGTTGTGGAGATTCTTTGTCTGTGGCGCATACGAAGGAACTAGTGGAAGAAGTGAAAAGGTTCAGTAGGGTTAATGAGATCAGTGAGAAAATAATGATTTTTAGGGGAAAAGAGGAATGGGAGAGAGAAGGGAACGCAGTAGGGAGTGAGAGAGGGAGAAGGGGAAGGAGAAAGGGAAGGAGAAGGAGGAGAAGGAGAAGGGAAGGAGAAGGAGAAGAAGGAGAAGGAGGAGAAAAAGAAGGAGAAGGAGGAGAGAGAGAGAGAGAGAGAGAGAGAGAGAGAGAGAGAGAGAGAGAGAGAGAGAGAGAGAGAGAGAGAGAGAGAGTAATAATAACACTGAAAATAATAACGTTAAAATTAAAAACCACTAACCCGTTAATCTTAAACTCTTGCGTAAGAAAGGCCTAAGAAGAACCTCTCATCTACAACACAACTGGAACGAAATTGACCAAGGAAATATCCACAAGCCTTCTCTACGGCTCTAACTGTCCCTGTCATTTCCGGGAGGTGCTAGCGCCAATGGACATACAAACAGGTCTTTTACGCATTGATCTAATTGATTAAGATAGCTATTAAGCTAAAAAGAATTCTTACTTTGCGACCTGTTTTGCTCCAATTTTACTTTTGATGTTAAACAGATATTTGTAATTTCAAATTCAACTCTGGTCTCCTATCACTATAACTTTCGTTGTGAACTATGGAACTGAGCTCATCACACAGTGCTGTGTGGGTTTACGTTGTGCTGTTATCATTATTATTATTTTATTGCTGTTGAAAAAATGAACATCCAGTGAATGGTTAAAATAGCAAGAAACTTTTACCTAGATAACTGTCTCAATATGAACTAATAAGGGTTATATAGACCATGATCTACACGCAGTTCTCTTTCAGACTGCAAACGTGTTCAGAGAAACTGCATTGGCAATAGCACAGCCATCGTCCAAAAGGTAGGACTGAAACTAAGACGTGCGGTTACCAGAGGCAGACTGAGCATGGCTTTCCCTGACTCCAGCATCAACTTCCCGGCGATCCTTCCTGAGGGAGGTAGACTGAACGGCTCTTTCTAGCGTTGTGACTAAGCATAACTCTTATCTGCAAGAGATAGCCATAGGGATGTCCGGCTTCACCCCAAAGGCAAAGATGTGCGACCACACAAACACACACACACACACACACACACACACACACACACACACACACACACACACACACATATATATATATATATATATATATATATATATATATATATATATATATATATATATATATATATATGCATATATATATATATATATATATATATATATATATATATATATATATATATATATATATATATGCATATATATATATATATATATGCACACATATATATATATATATATATATATATATATATATATATATATATATATATATATATATATATATATATATATATACATATATATATGCATATATGCATATATATAATATATATATATATATATATATATATATATATATATATATATATATATATACATATATATATACATATATATATATATATATATATATATATATATATATATATATATATATACATATATATATAATTTATATATTCCCTCTATGAGGATTCTTTTTGTAAATTTATGGTTTTCGAATAATGTGAAAATGTGTTTATTGATATATGATAATGTATCATATTTCATTGTGTTCATTGCTCATTTTGCGTATGCTTCTCCTTTTCTGTGATTTTTAAAGGGAATGTTTTATTTGTTGACATTTCCCCTAAGGTCAGATGTACAATTACTCATTTGTTTGGAAAAAAAACCCTCCGCCTCTGTATGAGTTTTATTATATGAAATAATGCTGCATCATTCAAAACCCAATTTAAATCTGCACTCTTAAAACAAATGCACACATTCACTTGATTATTCAGTTACCGCTCTCCCTCTCCTGTCACCTTCTAAAAATTCTACCGAAAACTCTAGATCATTAACCCAATTTCCTTTTCGTAATTCAGATCTGACCATCACCTCGAAGGGAAGTACGAATCTAATGAACATCCAGTTCTTATATAACACATGTCTTTGTATCTTTACCCCCGTGACACCCCGTTTCATTGAGATATACGTATTTTACTCATTTACCTGACATATAACAACCCATTGTACATTCATGAAAACAACCATAACCGAGAGGTTTCCCGTAACTTAGTTAGGTCTTCAGGAATTGATGTTGTTTCTCCGTACAATAGAGAATGTTCGGACATATGGGATTCTTCATTACCTTAATTATTAACAATATAGATAGGCTTGCGCGCTTTTTCTAGCCTGAAACACTCGTGATAACTTTCCTTTCCCTTTTCACAATGCAACGATATTACAATATTTGTTTAATATTAGGCTCATTGTCATATCTATCTGATTGCATCCTTGGGAAATGCAATATGAAATCACTCATTACATGCTCCTCCGTGACGAAACCAGTCATTCGACACTGCATGGATATTTTTTCCCTTGCAAGTCTCACTTTTTTTCTGTCTGTAACTTTCCTGTTTGTTAAATTATTATTATAAAGCAGGGTTACCATCCAGCATGTTCGAATTCTTTATGGCAATAATTATATTCTACAATTATTGTATTTACAGGTTCATAATATAATATTCATGAACATAATAATGATTTTCATTATCAGCGATGTCAATGTTTATTTCACTTTACCGCTAATACCAAATCTAAGTAATTTGCAAGGGATCCAAGGCAGTATTCTGGGAAACGTTTTACAGAGCCATTTGGATGTCCAAGTCAGCTTGCCTCGTGAGTGTCTTTGATCTCCAGACTTCAATAAGGTCGAGGAGCTGATTAGTCCTGAACACCCATTGGTTTGACACCCATTTCCTCTTCTGAAGCCTTGGCTCCTTGCAGGGGTCCAAGCAGTCAATCACGCCGAATTCTCTGCTTTCGAATTTATTTGTGTAGCATCACAAGTTTGATACGTATTTTACTGCCCTCGAGGATAAAATAAAAAGAAAATCTCTACCTATCTATCCATCTATCTATTAGTTTATCTGTCGGTCAATCGTTCTAGTTGTCTATCTATCCATCTAAATATCAATCGGTCTATATCTATATATATCACTGTCTATCCATACATCTATCCACACACACACACACACACACACACACACACACACACACACACACACACACACACACACACACAAACACACACACACACACATACACACACGGACGCACGCGCAAACATATAAAAATAAAAAGGATTCTTCAGTGATACATTTACAATGTTCAAAATAGTTACCTTGCTCTCAGAATCGTACCATTAAAATTAATAGGACGCAAGCGTTGCATATGAATTTTTGCATGCCAAATATCGCTTAATTACCGTATACGAAATCTCCATCATCAAACTGCAACACTATCATGGACACACTATTTGGTTAACCACGGTACTGAGTTCATCTCCAGTCTGGGATTCTCTCAAACTAAAC
>NC_091553.1:16543257-16545757 GCF_042767895.1 Penaeus vannamei
TAGTTCATCCCGGCGATTGGATACACTGCCATTTTTATATTTGCCAGTTATATGTTTATACGTGCAGTGTAGTGTTCATTTGGTAACATTAGATGTTGATAGCGCAGGATTACGACTTTCTCTTCATGAATGACATCCCTTACTACGATTTCAGTTTTATAAAAGACCTCTCCTGAAAGCGAAGTCTGTTGACGGAATAAATTACTCATGCCTTTCAACTAAAGGTATGCTTACATCGAGAGCTTACATAATTTTAACATGTTAATCTAGCCATCAAATATATGTGAGGGTGCTAGATTCTATGCAGAGAGAACTCTTAATGAGATGTAAGCTTCGGTAAAGTTGTAAGACCCTGAATGTAAACTCTGATATCTTCGTTCTTTTATGGAAAAAGAAAATAGAGGTAGGCAAGAATCCTTGCAACATTCAGAAGGTGAGAACATTTCCCTTGATTTCTTAGACTTGGCCTTCTTAGCATAACAACCCACTATTTCGGTTTTCGTTTTTCATTATCTAATAAAGAGAAAAACAATAGTGTGAGTTTTGCCTTGACGGAGGTAACCTTAACTACGCTCTTAAACTTTATAAAGACTTTTTCTTAAAACTAAGCATGACTTTATCTTTTGACATCACTGAGCTAAGTTGTCTATTAGCTGTAGTTATCTTCGAGTTTTTATCTCTCCTATACGCGACGCCCGGGCTTAAGGATCCTTGAACTAAATTTTCTTCTGCTAATGTTTTGCTTCAAAAGGCTCTCTCCCTGAGACACAGAATGTAATATCCTAAAATTAACACACAGAATGGCAAACCAAATTGAAAAGTTTGTGTTTATTTTACCGTCATTCTCCTCGTTAATAAAATAAGGTTACGATCTAGCAAGAAAGTGCAAACGTTTTGTTATATAGTTACTTTCCATGAATAAGAACAGGGGACTCGCCTTCATGTTGGCTATAAATCGTGATAATTATATGACTAATTTATAAATTACACATAACACACTCACACACACACACACACACACACACACAATATATATATATATATATATATATATATATATATATATATATATATATATATATATATATGTGTGTGTGTGTGTGTGTGTGTGTGTGTGTGTGTATGTGTGTGTGTGTGTGTGTGTGTGTGTGTGTATGTGTGCGTATATATACATACATATATATGTGTGTGTGTGTGTGTGTGTGTGTGTGTGTGTGTGTGTGCGTGCGTGCGTGCGCGCGTGTGTATGTGTGCGTATGTGTGTGTGTTTATATGTAAATACATATATGTGTATGTGTGTTAATAGAGAGGGAAAGGTGGATGTATGGTAAATATGTATTTCTAAAACTATTCAACTGTTCAGTGAATGAAGAAAAGGCAGTCACACACCTGAGCCGTCGTTTAGTAGCATTATGTTGATTTTACAGTTTAACATTTTTCCACCAGCTGTAAATCCAGGCCCTTCTGGAATGTAATTGAGTGAAAATGGCCTGAGATTGCCTTATGATGATGATAACAAAAATGAAGATATATAAATGTATGAAATAGTTACCAGTTTCATTCATTCTTCCTGTGTGCGCGTGCGCCTCTCAATAAAAGGAATGTAAAAACGAAAGAATAAAAGGAATGTAAAAACGAAAGATGTAACATGTAAAATGTAAAGATGTAGAAATGTAAAAAAGAAAGGTAAAAAGGTAGAAAAGGTAAATGTTCACTATCTCCCAGTCGAACTCTCCCCTATTCATCTGGATTTATCTTATCAAAGCCAATAATTTGGGATTTATCTGGAATGGTGAGCTTCCTCTGATAAATCTGGTCAAACGAACAGTCAACATAAAATTTGGACAATGTGGGTCTGAACAGCTTAAAGTTTTAATGATAGGCTAAAACTCGCTCTTTACATTGGTTATCGTCAGAGCAGATCTCTAATTTAACTAGTTCTTTTATTATGAAAATGAATAATACTAATGTTTCTTTTAATACTGTTATTGTTAATATATCTTTCATTAACATTATTATCAATAATATTAAATGTTATTATTTTCATTTTGTTTTCACTGTTTTTTATTGATATCATTATCATTGTTATTGTTGTTGTTTTTGTTGTTTTTTCATTAATGTTATTATTCTTATTAATTTCGTTACATTGACTTACATTATTATTATTTTCATTATTATTACTCTCATTATTATTGTAATTTATTATTATTATTATTATTATATTAATTATTATTATTATTATTATAAATATCATTGTTTCTTTACTATAATTTAAATAATAAAATTGAAAATGATAACAGTAGTATCATCTTAAATCTTCATCATTAGGATAACTGTTATCCTTATTTATCACTATTGTTATCATCATTTTCATTATGATAATTTCTATTATATATAATTTTCATCGTTGTCATCGTAATTTATCATGATATGCATCATATCGAAAATAATTTTCACTGTTATTACTATCATTATCATCCCGATAATTGTTCCCATCCTC
>NC_091553.1:16553257-16558257 GCF_042767895.1 Penaeus vannamei
TATATAATATATATGTATATGTATATATACAAGTATATATATGTATATGTATATGTTTCTATGAATATATAAATGCGTATATATATATACATACATATGTATATGTAAATATATATATATATATATGTGTGTGTGTGTGTGTGTGTGTGTGTGTGTGTGTGTGTGTGTGTGTGTGTGTGTGTGTATCATATATGTATATATATCATATATGTATATATATATATATATATATATATATATATATATATGTATATATTTACACATATATGTTTAAATTATATATATATATATATATATATATATATATATATATATATGTATATATATATACTAACACTTACACATACATACTTTTGTGTACGCCTATTAATAGAGGTATATTTTATACAGGGTAGTATTTTTGTGACTGTAGTTTTGTAATTATGTGTATCCGTGACTGTGTGCGATCGAGATTACAGGTGTATTGTACTAATCTCTATATATGTCTCTTCCATGTTTAGGCAGAGCTTACAAGCACGAAATAATAACGTGGGCAAAACACGGTACCAGCTTGTAATTACTACACATGTGGAAGACGCAGAATGTAAGGCTTGTTTAACCTGCCCATTGTTAATTACAAATTCTGTAACACAAACCCTCCCAAATATCTAGTTGTTGGAATACTGCATCGCGAAAGCCTGGTACAGTGCACGTTGAGGCCTTGTTGTTGTGTTAACATACACAAACATTCACACTGAGAAGGGCTTCCATTTCGAATGCCATATTTCATACCGAGACATTCCCATATTCGTATACTATATGGAAACTCGGACAGTTTAGTATTGTGCAATATAATTATTATTATTTTCATTATTACGATTATCTCCCTTATTATTATTATCATTACTTATTACTGATATGATCATTATCACCATCACAATGATAATAATGATGATTATCATGATAAGTAATTATTATCATTATTTTAATGTTATTATTAATACTTTTATTATCATTATTGTTATTAGTAATATTGCTATCATTATTATAATTATAATCGTTACTCTTATTACTTCCACTATCATTATTACTATTATTATCATCAATATTATTATCTTCATTACCATTATTATTATTGGCATTATCACTTATGATTCTGATTATGATTATCATCATTAAGAAATCCATTACTATTTACTACTTATGATTATGATTATCATCATTAAAATTACAATCATTACCATTATTAATGTTATTATTATTTGCTATCATTATTATTACCATCTAATTAATTATAGAATAATAATTATTAACATTACTATTGTCACTATAATTATCATTATTACTATTGATATTATTACTATTAGCTGCAGTAGTAGTAGTAGTAGCAGAAGTACTAACTATAGTGCACATAGTAGTAGTATCATTGTTTTTCTCATTATCATTACCAGCATTATTGTTCTTTTCACTATAATTGTTTGTGTTAGGTTTATTGTTTATATCATTATTATTATTGTAAGCGTTACTGTTAAAGGTTAGTGTTAATATTGAAGTTGATGTTATTCTAACAATTATTATTTTTATTATTATTATTATCATTATTATAATTACTATCATTAAATCAATTGTCATTTTTATTTTCATTATCAGTATTATTATCATCGTCATCATTTCCATTACGGTTATAATTATAACTGCTACTCGTATTATCACTACCATAATAGCAAATATTATCATTTCTATAATTATCACTACTACTATTTACAGTAGTATTAGCATAATTTTGTTAGCTTTTTACTTTTACGGCTTATAATACCTTCACTAAGGTTTTTATTATTATTATAGGTTTTTATTATTATCATAATTATCATTATCATTGTCGCCACTATTAACATTATTATCACAACTTTTATGATTATCTTTATCACTAGTCTAAGAGTAATAGTTATCAAAATTATCATTGCTGTTAGTATTACTGTTGATGTTACCGATACTGTTATTACTGTTATTGTTAAAATTTCTCAACTCAAAGCATTGGATCTTAGTTGCTTTGGAATAATTACTGTGAACGCAGGCACCAGCCAGCTGCCAAAGAACTCACAGGACTCTGAATCAGAATATTCAGGAACGAAGTACAAATCTTAATATCCTCGCTGTCCCTTGTAGAGCTATTTTCTGTATTCTGTATAAATTTCTCCAGCCGAGTCGTTATCGCTCTGTACTTCAACGATAATCCGGATTACATTCACTTTCAGCATTTCCCACAAACTTATAATCTCATCCTTCAGGGACTTGTACTTATCAATCTTTTCTATCCCTTTCTCGCATACTCTGACATCAATCGGTATAGCAACATCAACGATTTTAGCCTTCCTATTTGGTTGTCAATTACAAACGAAGTCATCCACACAATATGTGAAATCGTTTCATTTTTATTGCTACAATTGCTGCAAAGGGGCGAGTCATGGTTTTACTAATGCTAAATTTAGTGTAATCTACATCAATACAGCCTTTGAAGTCACCTATCTGTAACCATCTTCATGTGTTTTATCTTTGTCATCCATTTCTCTGAGATATTACCATGCATCACTTTGTCTTTCTAGGTGTTAATCCTTTCATTTTGAGTTTGTGTAACTCCTTTGGTTTTTCACATACCAACCAAGACTATTTTCTTTTGTAAAACACAGTTCTTACAACCTATCAAGCGGTATGTATAACCATCTATGTCACTTTTGGTGTAAACCTCCTTAATTATCGTCATGATTTTCCAGGTCTTCCGGTCCATCTCATCAAGCTTAAGGATAACTGTCCGTATCTCATTAAGGGCACGGTCCATGTATTCATTGCCAGGTTTTATTCCTCCTGTGTAGTCTACTTTTCATGATGGCTTTTGTTCTACGCAAGTATACTTTCCTGATTTTTTTCACTGCATTATCCTTGATTTTATCGAACTCTATGATTTCAGATTATAGCCACCTTCTTCAACTTGCTTAGTTTTATCGCCACTAATTCTAAACTAGTTTTCATCACCTTTCTTCGATTCAAACTAAGAGTAGCACACTTCTTGATCCCAAATACCATTCCTATATCATTTGAGAATTTTTCTACAATTTATATAAATCCATTCATTTCACGTTCATTCTTCCCATAGATCATAAGATCTTCCATATATAGCAATTGATTTTACTTCTGTCTACACTTCAAAGCGTAACCCTATGGGAATTTCCTTAACGCATCTATACGGGATTGTGCAGATAACAAGTAAAATAAGCGAAAGACTGTCTCCTTGGAAAATCCCTCCACGACATTAAAGTCACATTCCAGGATTCAGTCGATCGTTTATTAAACTAAACATTATCAGCCACATTTGGCAGTTCCTGACTTTCCAGAATCCAGTAATAGGAAATTATATCATTAGCTTTCTTTTAATCGATCTACGCCATTCCCAGATTAGTAGATCTCTTTCTACAGTCATTCAGCACTGCTTTATATGAGTTGGTTCTTTATCCCTCTACTTTCCTTCCTACAATCTTTCTGCTCATTTGGCAACTTACCAGTATTCTCCAGAAAGGCATGCAAATTGGATATGATCCCTTTCATCAGCTTCCGCATCAACGGTAAAGAAGAGATTGGTCAATAGTTGTCGTCCACATTCCCTTTGCCATGATTTCTAGAATGGGATCTATCTTACTTGCTGGATCACCATCTTATTCGTAATTCTTATGTCTTCTTTTTTTTCCTCAGCATCTTTACCCGCTCGTAAGTGTCTCAGCCATTCACCATATTAATTATGACCTACATTGTTATCCCAAATGTTACTCCAAAACCGATTATGATCAACTTCAGGCCTTTCATTGCTATTTACCATTCTGGTCAGCTGTTGGTAAACCTGTTTTTGGTGTAGCCTGAACAATCTCTTGATTTTGTATTGCTCATCTTTCCTATCGGACCTCTCAATTTCCATAGGTTTCGCTTTTAATCGTTTCAGCTCATCTAATGCAACGTTTAGCCCTCTTTTCTTTATCCTGTGTTTCCTCTCAAGTTCCTTATATATATATATATATATATATATATATATATATATATATATATATATATATATATATATATATATATATATATATATATTTTTTTTTTTTTTTTTTTTTTTTTTTTTTTTTTTTTGCGTTTATGTATCTCCTTAAGTGATTTATTTTATCTTCTTTTCCACCAAGGATCTTTCATCACATTACCTATTTTACGATTAGGTTTGAGACCTACTTTTCCTCCTAGCAAGATGGTACAGACTTTCATTAAGTTTATTCGTTCCAGTTATACTTTCCGCTACAATGTTTTTCAAAACACTTTTTACCTCTTCTACATACTCCCTGAGTAATGTTCTATCCAACTTCTTAATCCATTGTAACTCCATCTTCAGATTGTGTTGTATTATACTTTTTAAAATTTCTTCTACAGTGTTTTGTTATGATTATTGTTATTGTTTTAAATGTTTATCATTATCGTCATACTCATCATAATAGTACTACTAATCACCATCATTATTATTGTCGTTTCATTACTACGGTTATCATTACTGTTGATTTACTACAACGGTTAGCATTGCCATTTTTATTGTTATCATTACAATCGTCGTAAGAATTTTTATTATGATCATCGATATAATTACTGTTATTATTATTGCTGTTATTATTACCATTGCTATTATTATTGTTGCTATTATTATTATTGTTATTATTATTATTATTAGTAGTAGTAGTAGTATTACCATTATCAATGTAAGTAGAATTCGTAGTACTACATTTATTACTCTTAATATTATGACGATCATTATGATTATGATAATGATAATGATTCCTATGATAATTTTATTATCATTACCAACTTTATTATTATTATGTTTATCATAATCATTACCATTATCGTTATCCTTATTATTATCATGAATATTGTTAATCATAGGGATGAATATTAATATTATAATATAAATATTTATTGTTATTATTATTGTTATTACACACACA
>NC_091553.1:16563257-16565757 GCF_042767895.1 Penaeus vannamei
AATTTAGGCTATAAGTTTTAGTATAATATTAAAGTTGCTGTATTACTCCAAATGCGGAAAGACAATTATGTAAGCTAATATCTTATCGTTGAAATGAAACCAGTACATTCCCTTTCAATCAAGGGAGATGCGTGTTGTAATGCAATCCTGCTGTATGAACTAAAATCCTGCATTGATTTTTTTTTTATTCATTCACCGCCCTACCCTTCCATATTTTAGCAAAAGAATCTTGTAATGCATATTTATTGAGTCCGCCTGAGGATGACGCTTATGTTAAACTTCCGCTACTGTGGCCTGTGGCTATCGCGTGCCTTAAGTAAGCGTATGTTTGTGTTTGTAATTGTGATGATGGTGAGGATAACGATGATGCTTTCGATTATGGTGATCATAACGATGATGATAACAATTACGTTGAAGATTATAGTGGTGATGATGATAAAGGTGAATGCGAGCTGAATGCTTATGAAAACGACAATAATAATTATCATGATAATTATAATAATAAAAATGGTAATATTAACGGTGTAATAAAAATATTATGATTATTTTGATGTTCATGATTTTGAGGGTGACAGTGAGATTAATAGTGATGTAGATGATGGTAATTTTGATAATGGTAATGGCTAGTACAATGTAATACTAATGAAAACTACAATGATAATGACGACAATAAATATAATACTAATGATGGTGATGAGGAGGAGGGGGATGAAAGTGATGATGATGATGATGATGATATTGATAATAATAAAAATAATAATGTAATTGCAGTCAGTCATTATTAGAATGGTGAGCAGCACTTAATGATTGAACTTTCCCTATAATGCAGATTAAACCACACACAGTAGATTGGAGCCGCAGAATTATGAAGCTCTTGGGAAATAGAATGCTAGATTTAACTATCAAAGCTTGTTAAAACCAAGCTGTACGTTAGCTTGGTAGATGAGTAGATAAAGGACTGTGTTATTGTCTTTTACTTTTAACTTATATCATCATCATCATCATCAAGGGGCTAACGCCGACAGCGGCGCATAGCCGCATCCATATGTGTGTGGGTGTGGGTGTAAATATATATAAACATATATTAAACACACACATATATATGTATATATATACATATATATATTTATCTATCTATCTATCTATCTATCTATCTATCTATATACATATATCAAACTATCTGTCTATCTATATACATGCATGTGTATTACATGTGTTTCCTAGGCAGAAAGTGGGAAAGGGAAATCATGGAAATGTGAATGAAATAGGGAAACAGGGACATAATGAATGAAGAAACGAGTGAAGATAACAGAGAGAATGAGAAAGGCACGAATGAGAGGAAGAAAGTTGCTTCATGGAGGAGGTGTGGACAGGTCTCGGGAGATGGAGAGCCTCAGAGGCGCCATCAAGACTTCCTGCGCTTTTCCTAATATTCGGATTTGTTGCGTGTCGGTGGCACTTGGCGGCGGCACGAATCAGATAAAATTCATTTCTTGATTGATTTCATCCAAAGAGTACGCTTTGTAAAGGAAAAAATAATGATGAATGGATAATAATAAAAATAGTAAAGAAAAAATTAATTTTCTAAAAATATGCAGACAGGGTTAACTTCCTTCAGAATAATATTAACAACAAGATATGTATGAACCAAAAATTACAAATCCTATAACAAAGAGATAAATAATTTTCATAATCTAAGACAGACAGCGAAATCGTACTATTACTGTATCACATGTACTTTATGTTGCTGTTGATAACGCAATCCAATACCTAACATAAACTTTTCTCTTTCTTTCTTTTTTTTCAGTTCGGAAAAGCAAAGGTAATGAAAAATTCTTTTCTGTATTGAAAACATTATGCATTAAATTCTTTAACGCGAAGCAAAGATTGCATCCTCTGCAGTGATCTAAAACTCGTCAAGGAACAAGAACCATTATTATAGACTGCTGAAATTCTCGCCGCTCCTGAATAGCTGGTTTCATGTTGGTTAATCAATAATATGAAGCACACTAAGGTTATGACATTATGAATTGTAAAGTCACTTAACACTATCACATTATAAGTTAGTTATACTTTTTGCCTTCATATTAGTAATGAAGCAAAGGTTTTAAGGCCATCGCTGTCACATCTTGAAATATGTTCTCAATTAAACGTTATTTCATAAACTGTTCTGTCCTCGACGTTACTATTGAAGTTGTAGAAATCCGATATACATTTAAGTTGTTATTAGTTAAATGAAGAGTTTTGCGAAAGGAGCCAATAATCTATCTATCGCACTACCCTAAATCTATTGCTCAGGGGGATATATATTATAAAGCAATCCTGCTGTATGAACTAATATTCTGCATTTAACATTTTGTGAATTCATTCAATAATTCTTTCCTTTCATATTTACAAATGATTTTCGTAATGAAAACTTTTGTTGCGTCTATATATGTGAAGATTGTGATTGTGATGAAGATTCCGTGGGTGACGATGAAGATAAAAGTAATGAAGATGA
>NC_091553.1:16585757-16588257 GCF_042767895.1 Penaeus vannamei
GCCGAAATTTGAGGCGTGAAGAAAGGAAATGACTGTTACTTCTGTTTGACAAATATGAAAGGATTGCATATGGAGACGATAATAAAAAAATCACACCCTCACAAGGAAATTTTATACGGGAACTGGAATTGAACTTAAACGCATTGGAAACATCAGAAGTATGCATACTGTGTATGTATGAGTGTATCTATGTATGCATATGTGTGTGTGTGTGTGTGTGTGTGTGTGTGTGTGTATGTGTGTGTGTGTGTGTGTGTGTGTGTGTGCATATATGTACATACATATGTGTGCATGTGCGTGTGTGTATGCATGTATGTGTATGCGTGTGTGTGTGTATGTGTGTGAGTATACACGCATATTAGATAGATAGTTGGGAAATTACTGACCGAGATATGATAATAAGCATGATCATAGTTTGTTTGTTATTGTACATTTCCTTCATCACATTTCAGAAGCCCATTCAAGGGAAATGCGTGTTGCTGATGAGGTTTTCACTAAACTGCATAGACAACTCTCGACTAATCTCCCTGAATCCATTAATTACCCTGGCAAATTAGCTGATCATTTACAAACGCGCGTCACCTTTGCGCTTCGTTCATATGACCATTATGCTGGTCCTCTTTGTGCTACCAGTTCCGTTATCTGAATAGCATTTGTCCCTCTACATTCCTGCCCCGGCATCAACGTGGGGTAAAGGTGAAAGCGTGAACGCAAAGGTAAATGGCAAGTAAATGATCTGGTCATTTTCTTGGTTATTGGTTTTAGGCGATTTGCATACGAAAGCAGAGGGTGGAAAGGAAGAGAGTGATGAGGCAATATGGGGAGGATGGGACGGTCTTACACTTAGATAGAACTGAATATCTCTGTGCGTTGTCAGTTTATACCGGACTGCCTTTTAAGGAACAGGATCTACATTAAAGGACGCCTTTCTGCCCATTTCTACTGTCAGGATTTCCAGAAAAAAGGAAGCATATGTGTCTTTAACTTCATACCGTTGGTGTGATTTACTATAAAAGATCAATATGAAAGTTTATTTAAATACAAAAAAGCCAAGGATAATTAAACACGTGAAATAACTCATAGGAAGCACATAATCAATATTTTTGGTAGGAAGGAATGGTAGACAATAACATAGAGAAAGATAATAAAGCACTGAAACTAGGAAATATAATTATATAAATGCGAGTAAAGATTATAGAGGTAATACTGATAAGGAGAAAAATAACCACAACAATGAGTGATAACAAGAGCTCAAAATCAATATAAGAAGTAACATTCTCTATATTTTACTTGAATTGCGCCTTTGGCTATGTTCAACCTACCCCCTTTTTATGAATGATAAACCAGACTGCACGCAACCCTACCGTCCAAAAAAACAACAAAGAAACCACCAAGAAGCATAATGTTTCCCTCACGGAATGACGTAATTGCACGTTTACTACATCAAAGTTTACTTATTAGCTATAGATTCTGGAAATATATATGTGTTTTGGAAAAGAGCACTAAACGTATGCTACACAGTAGTTCAAGGATGGCCTCTAAACCTTCAAGCTTTGCCATCGAGACTTTTAGTACACACAGTCAAGTTAAACCTACAAACTCATGCATACACACACATGCACACATGCGCACACCCACTAATGCAAGCACGCACGCACACACAAACATATGCGGGCACGCACACACACACACACACACACACACACACACACACACACACACACACACACACACACACACACACACACACACACACATACACACACACACACACACACACACACACTCACACACACTCACACACTCACACACACACAGACACACACTCACACACTTACACACACATATATATGTGTGTGCGTGTGTGTGTGTGTTCGTGTGTGTGTGTGTGTGTGTGTGTGTACATACATAGAAAATTACAACAGTTTTACAGCGAACAAAGAGACACGTCAACGACGATTCATTCCCAATAGAAGCTTCCTTAAGATATACAAAGTATCCGAGATGGGTCCCTATGCATCTTATTTTCAGTTCGATGATCCTGTTTGTCGCAGAACCCTGGACCCGCACACACACAATCCATCGCCGGGCCGCTTGCGCAATGACAGTATTTCTATCCAGGGAACTCGATCAAGTGTGAGAGTGGTTCGAGGGCGAATACAGCATGCGTCGGTCCGTTTAAAGGGGAGAGAGGGAGGCTAGGCACTACCAGGACGTGGGAGACAATTGGGAGAGGGGGGATTAGAAGGGATGAAAAAGCCAGAGAGAAAAGATTAAAAACAAGGGAAAGAAGATTAAATAAACAAACACAAAAAGGTTGTAAAAGTAATTGGCCGCGGGGGGAAATTCTCCTCCACATACGAATATATGCGTGCGTTTATGTATGACGAAAATTGTACAAAAACTGCATTGGATGATCATGTAATGCACATTTCATGATGCTGCGCTTAATAAAAAAAAGAAGAAAAAAGCCTAATATCGACACTTTACGTTTTATGAT
>NC_091553.1:16645757-16648257 GCF_042767895.1 Penaeus vannamei
GATGGAATTCGTCACTGTGGGGACAGAAGACAGGTAACAGGGAGGAAGGATTAAGAATGACAGGATGATGGAGGACCCATTTAGGACTCTGGAATGCGTAGTTAAGGACCTGACAAGAGTAAAAGGCTTTGAGGAATAGTGATCCCAGGGAGCTGACCTACGCACCTGCGAAAGATGTGAGGGGTCCGAAGAAAAGAAAAAGTGACGATGCCTTTCTTGGCGCGGAAACAGGAGGAGACTAAGTGTCATAGATCCCGTTGGGGATGGAATTCATTACACGCTGAAGGAGAAGTCATCAGGGAAGGAACGGGTTAGGGCGTCGAGGGGGAAGCTCGCCCACTGCCCTCCGCGCCTTACACAGAGTGGAGAGGGACATCAGACCCTCAGGTTTAAGCAAGTCAGGGATTACGGCGTGCATTTGTGCCTTTAACACACGCATACAAGTATAATACATGCGCGTGTGCGTGTGTATTGTATACGTATATAACATATATATACATACACGTGTTTCTATGCGTACATTTGTGATTATGTATGTCGGTTTGAAAACAAACGTTCCATACATGAGAACTGGAAAGAAACCACATAACTTCTGCAATAATGTCTCCCTGATTGTTGTTGTTTTTTTATTATTATCACTAGCATGGTTATCATTATTAGCATTGTTATAATTATTACTATTACTTTTACCATTATCATTATTATTACTATTACTAATTATCATCATTATTACTATTATTATTTTCATTATCATTTCTTATCATTACTGTTATTATTATCATTGTGTTATTATCATTTAATTATAATCACCATCGACATCATCATTATTTTTATAATTCTTATTATTACTATAATTATCATTATTGTTGTTGCTGCTGTTATCATCCCTGTTGTTAATAATGTTATTATTATTATCACTATCATTATTATCATCATTATCATCATCACTACCACCATAATAATTACCGCAATAATCACAGTTTTGATAACAGCAATTGTACTAAATATAATAATTATAACAGGAAAGAAAACCATTATACTTTTCCAAGATAATCAAAACCCTACATATTATAAATTGAAAAATATCACCCCCCTAAAAGAAAGAAAAAAAAAAAAGAAAAAAAAGGAAAACAGAAATATATCAATAAATAAACAATGAATGCACTTAAACAAACAAACCTAAATAAGCATTAAAAATAACATTTGTCTCCCGTTTTTTGAGCATTAGATCCCACGCTTTCCGAAATGGTGGTATTGGGAAAATATCGAGGTCCAGACGCCTCGCTGAACGTATAAAGGGCTCAGCAGCGTCTAGGGAAAATTGTGATGCTTTTCTTCTGTAAACAAGGTGTATGTGAATTTATTTGTTTTTAAATCTGTCTGTCTGTCTGTCTGTCTGTCTCTCTTTCTGTCTGTCTGTCTGTCTGTCTGTCTCTGTCTCTGTCTCCCTCTCTCTCTAATCATTGTCATAACTATTATGATCATAGTTATTATCATTTTTATCTCTTTTATTATTATTATTATTGCAGTTATTTCCACCGGCTGCAGGCGGGTCATCCCAGAGGCTTTTCCCCTGACACTACGGATCTCTATAGATCTATAGGATCTCTCTCCGGACTCCTCCGCCCTGCAAGATGACGTGGCTTTGACGTTATCCTGTGTATCTGTGCCTTTCTTTAATAAGAATAAACCTGCATTTTTGTCCCTCTTTGACTCACCTTTCCCACTGGTCCGTGATTTACCTCTACATCTAAACTCCTACAATACATAACACTGATTAAACAGTCTAAAGTCAAAGTTGGTTCCATATCCATCTGGATGTAAGGGACATGTTTTGTAGAGAAACGTAATAAGCCGCGTGATGATGCGGTAGGGTGGCCAGTTCCTTTCCGCCCCGACTTTGACCCCAGTATGCTGCCGTCGGCATACCAGTGCTCATTCACAGCTGAGTGGACAGAGAGGGGCAGCCGGACGCGAACCCAGGACCGTGCGATTGCAAAGGCAGCGCTCTACCACTGAGCTATGCCACCTACTTACCTTATATTCCATGCTCACCTTGTCTTATTCTTGTCATTTCCGTCTTCGACTTATGCACCTTGGATCTGTTTTTTTTTTTTCTTTTGTTTTTCCCTATGTGTTTCTCCGTTTTCTCGCACGCATCCCTTATTTCTCTTCTTCATACTTTCCAGTCATTCCTCTATTTCCATGTGACCATTTTTTTTTTTTTTTAATGTTTTGCTAAACTGTTTTTAAACTCGCCATACACTATTTAGCGAATGAAATAAAGTGCATTATGGGTAAAGTATCACCAAGTGCGAGAAGCCACCAGTATAAAGGGTCAAATCAGGTCGGTTCAAAAGAGAGAGGCTTTGTCTTGGTGGCTGGTGCTTCTCGTGCTGTGACGGGTTGTTTCTGCTTTCCAAGTAAGTGTATGGTGTGTTGTCTTGTGTATTAGTTATGGTTTGAAAGTACGTGCTAAATAAATGTATAATATGGATGA
>NC_091553.1:16668257-16685757 GCF_042767895.1 Penaeus vannamei
GCTTACATAATTTCCTTATTTAGGAATAGACTTCCAGGGAGGCCTACAATCTCTGTCTTGTCAGAATTATTATTGGTTCATGAATTTTTATATATGACTGTGGACTTAACTTACATCAGTTAATTGAATTATTCTGTAATCATTTACAAGAGAAATATGGAGAAAATTAAAGTAATGGACCGAGAGGGCTTGTATTGTAATTTAAAACTTGTATTGTAATTATGATAACTACATAATGTATTATGCAGATATAAAAGGGTACAGTCCTTTATGGAAGTTTGTAGATCTTTGGTCGCACAATTCAGAGATGCTCCAACCTTTGCACTTCATTATATTCAGTCAAGCAAGATGGATCTTGTTGCCCTCTCTGGTTGAATTTGATTTTACCTTTAAGAGCTAGTTAAAAATAATTATTTCTTATTTATATATATTTATATACATATATACACATAAATATATACATACATACATATATATATATATATATATATATATATATATATATATATATATACATGATTCAAATATTGTTAATTGTCAATCCAACAAACATTTTTCTATTGCATTTTTTTTTTTTTTTTAAACAAAGTTTTTCTTTTTCAGGGAAGACCACATGAAGAAGAAGGATTTCACCGAGACTTTAGGAAGAAGTGATCTTGATTTTTTCAAAGTTCTTCGTGACACTCGAAGATCGTTTGAAATTATTCACAGCCTGCCCCTTCAGGAAGAGATCTACCATTGGGTACTAGAAACTTTATGTAACAATCTGGTGTCTAGGCCATCAAGTGACATATATTCAGCTATCGGAATTATTTGGATTTTCCCAAACATCCATTCATGAATGTGTTCAGAAGATAGTGTTCTTGTGAGATCTGCTGATAAATAATAAAGTGGACATATGGTGCAGCAGCCTTAAAACATGAAGATGATTTTAAAAAGATTGCAGGTATGCCATATGTTTTGGGAGCTATTAATAGCTGCCATGTCAAGGTGAAAGCTCCTAGAATGCAGGCAGATTACCTGGACCGTACATTGCATCACAGTGTAACATTGCTTGTTGTATGTGATGTGGAGAAAAGATTCACATTCATAAGTACTGGGTTTCCTGGATCAGCATATGATGGTAGAGTTTTTAAGAATTTTAATTTTTTAAGAAGAAAAAAAAAAAAAACTGCAGTTTTCCCTACAAAGAAACATTACATTATAGAAGATTCAGCCTTTCCATTACATGAATATCTTCTAGTGCCATTCAGAAAAACGTGATAACTTAGCATGTAACAGAAAGAAATTCAACAAGGTACTTTCTCAGACCCGTGTAGTAGTTGAGCATAGTTTTGGATTACTGAAAGGAAGGTTTCGAAAGCTAAGGCATTTAGATGTTGACATAGACCGTGCTCCGTATTTGATTACAGCTTGCTGTGTTCTTCATAACTTGACAGTCTGCAATCATGAGGAAATAGCTCTGTTAGAACAAGAGATAATTAAGGGGACCTTCTGGTGATTTTTCGGCGATTTTCGCCCCTTTTGACGACATTGACTTTAATGCATTTTCAAGGAGTTTCTAGGCCCCAGTTCTCCCCTGAAAATTTCACGGCCCGACCGTTATGTTTTAGGTGGTAGCAGCGATTTTCGATGTCGACTGAAATATTTTTTTTTTATGTTACCTTAGAAAACTGGCCATTGTGACGCAATGATTAAATATAATAAAAAAATGAGCTTACCAAATTTCACATAATATGAGAGCACCCTTCTTTTTTTCGGAATTAAAAAAATCCGGCAAGTGTCCTAAAAACGACAATGAAAAAATTTTCCATACAAATAACTAAACATATGTTCTTCATATGGTGTATTTTCTTTTCTTTGTTTTCATCATACACAATCTGATCTATGAGCAAAACATTTCGAAAATGCAAACCTCCCCCCTCCACCCCATGGGGGTTAGTTTTGCTAAATGTTCCGGATCACCACCAATATTTTATGGAATATTAATTAGGGTAAGACAAACCTCAGGTAAATTTTATTCAAATCTGTTCATGACTTTTCGAGTTAGAAAAAAAAAAAAATCCTGGATCCAAACCATGGTCCGCATCACCCCAAAACTGCAATAAGCGTCTAAGTTAGGTTAAAACTCACCTTTGATTAAAATCTCTTTAAAATGTGTTCATAACGTTTAGAAATATTAGAAAACACAAACTAACAAATAGAAAAACATAAACAATCAACAAACAAACAAAAACAAATGGAACTAACAATATAAATAAACAAAAGGTCATGGGGTACACGAAAATGATCTATATGTGCTCATATACCATATATACATACTTTCACATCGCCATGTAATTGTTTTTCGTCTTTCCACGGGGTCTGAGAGTGAAATTTGGCTACGTGGCCCCGTAGTTATTCCGCAGATTTAAAAAGACGACTTTCATGGTCCAGGACGGCCCGGCCGCGCGGGGAAAAGTATGCGTTTGGTACCCGTCCGACTGGAGAAAAGTTATTCTTTCGGCAAATATTATACGTTGTAAAACCCCATTAGAGCATCAATAATAGGTAAATGATAGATAATTATATCAAATACAAATATTCTGTACATGATTTATCATGTAAAATGTAAACATAATAAAAAGGAATAAGATTGCGATTATTAGGTCCGTCATATTTTTACGCATAGCACACGTATTTTCGGTCCGACTTTAAAGTATTATGGCTCATTTTGTAGCTGAATAATAGTTCTATTACATACTGCCATAAGGATTTGCAATATTTTCATGTGGTTCTTGTAAAAGTGACATATGTTTTCAAAATCTATTAGGGTGTTAAAATAGTCACCTTCGGAAAATATTCACCAAGAAAAAAGTAAGGTCAACTTCTCAAAAATGGCTTCTGCATATAATAGTAGAAAGATAGTTCTATTCAAACATGAAATCAGAATGGCTGTATAATTTTTGGAGGGATTTTTGAGAATTTAAAAAAAATGGTTAATGTAGGCCTATAGACCCCCAGATCACTGCCACCACTCCGCACTATACGTAAGATTTTGAGAAACCGTTACGTGCTGGCAATGTCCGCAAGACTTCGGAATGCAGGTAGATGATAGAGGATTATGGTGTTGGAAGACTAATCTTATACTTTGTTTTGTTGATATCAAGATAGCTTTGGAAAGATGAACTAACGTAAATTGCCGATATCTCGGAACTCCACCTTTAGGGGTGGGTCACAGGATTCCGGCAACTACATATGTCCAAAATAAACATATTATGGCTCATTTTGTAGAAAAATAAAATATCTGCAACTTGTTCGAGAGCGTTTTCGCAATTTTAGCCTGTACTTCTTGTAAAAGTGGTCAATGTAAGAAAATTTTTACCCTTTTTTTCTTGAAGTCCCCTACTTCAAAAATTCACAAAAAATATGAAGTCGAGATCGAAAAAACGCTCTCGAACAAGTTGTAGATATAAGGTAGTTCTGTGTAAAATTCAAATAAAAGTGAATGTCTTATCGTTTCTGAAGTCGGAATCCTTTTACCCAGGTGCTGCATTTTCAACATGGCGACTTTCTCATTTTTTCGTTTTTTGACAATAATTCAAAAACTGCTCGGGCGATTTCGAAAAAAAAAAATCGACCACAAGCAATGGGAAGGGGCCCAAATAAGGGTGTGAGTTTCATCAAAATCGGCAAGAAAAATCGGAAGAAAAAGCAGACGGTCGCCTTAAAGAACATGTCCATGAAGAAACAGATTATGATAATGATCAAGATGAAGAAGGTGAGATGAAACGAGAAAGGATTGTGAAAATATCGTAATTTTGCTTTTCTTATCTTGTTTTACAAATGTATATATATATTTTTTTTTTTTGTACTGTGCAGTTTTATTGTATATATTTGTATTTGTATATAGCAATACAATGAAATGTCATTTTGTTCTTTTTCATGTATGGAGTGTATATTTTAAGAATAAGGTTTTGCAGATTAAATCTTTGAATATTTTCTTGTTTATGTAATAGAATTTCATTTGCTTTACATGTAGTCTACATCAAACGTTATTACATAAAGTTAAAGTACATTTATAATACCATTGAGAAAGATGTTTTTCCTATTTTGCTATACTGCTTAAGGATTTTTTTTATTGTGATACAGAAAATATATTTTGTCCCTAGAGGAAAATAATAAAGGATTTATACATATAGCATAATATATATCATTAGGCCTAATACATTTTAATCAATAATGCAAAGTCATATACGGCAATGGTTCTACAGCATATATTAATAAATACAGACTGACATTGAAACAAGGATGCGAGAAAATAGAAATTGATAGGGAAAAATAAATGACCAAATAACCCTTTTCCTAATATTGACCAGGAAGACATGACATAAATACAAAATTATAGATTGAAATCTAAAAAAAGTACAAAGAAAAATGGAAGGCATAGCTTCATTACGAGACACATTTTCAGTGATTTCCCTATATTTCTTGTTCTTTTTTTACGTTTTAATTGTTCTCTTTTCAATTCAATTTCACAACGGAAAAGTTCCTTCTCCCTCTCTGCCTTTTCTTCAAGCAACTCAAGCATCCTTCTATCCCTCTCCTTTGTACTTTGTACAAAATCCACTAACATGTTTTTTAGATTACAGATTTACATAAATTTTCCCGGACTGTTGGAGGCCGGATTGTTCTATTCCTTGTTCGACGAATTTCTGGTAGTTTTTGATGTGGATGTTCAACAAGAATTTCCTGTTCTTCATGGTTGGCCTCTGTACTTGCTCTTTGCACTTTAAAATCATGGGGCAAGGCTCTGGCTCGTTTGGGTTCGGGTCCAGTAGGAGCGATAAATGATGGGGAGTCAAATTGTTGATTAGATGAGGCAGATTCGCCAAAATCCATGGGTGTGGATGGTGTCACTGTTAGGGTACATTGTGCAGGTGGTTTTGGTTGGGTAATAGTTGTAAAGTCTGTCTGCATAAAACTTGGATTATGAATAGGCCGTTGTCCTAGAAATGATGCCAAAATGTTGTAATAGATTGGAGACTCTCTTTGGTGCACCAGTTGCCCTTTTTGCATCTTCATAATTTTGAAATGATGCCTTTAAGTTTCTCCATTTCTTTTGTACTTGTTCCCTAGTAATGCCTGGTATCTTGAGAAAATAAAAGAAAGTAATATATTACATTCATATGAAAATATAGGAAATTTGTTGATACAAATATTTTAGCATATATCTTTTGACTGAAGTAAGGAGTCATAGTGACTGTATATATTTAAGGATTAATTGATTACTTTCTACTGTAATAATCCATTCCATGAGATCATTAAATAATAAGCATCTTATATTACGTACTCTAAAATGTACAGTTTTTGCATTTACATCTGAAAAACAACATTGAATAAAGATATATTTTGCTGTGCCTTGCCAACAGTAATATAAATCATATTGAATTCACTGGAAAATATGTGTAAATATTCTTTTATGATTTAATTCATATATAAAATTTTGATCTACAGTTTTATAAACAGTTTACACAGTACTCACCAAGGTCTGGAGAGCCTCAGTAATCTCAGCAAAAACAACAGCTTTCCTCTCCTTCATCCCCCGGATTCTGTCATAATCATTTCTTATGGACTTAATTAGTTGTAATGAAGAATTATAGTCCCATATTGCTTCACGTTTGCCTCCAACTCCTGAAAATATAAAATATAAAGAAAGTAAAACTAACCATTTCTTCATTAATTTTCTTATAAGCATCACATACTATAAACTACAAACCCACACACACACACACACACACAGAGGTACCACATATGTAATTATATATCTGTGTGTGTGTGTGTGTATGTTTGTGGTTTATCAGTATTCAAGAAAATTAAAGTAAACACTTTTCTTTCCTGTTTCAATAGGAATTTCTTGATCATATTCAATACCATCCTTAGTGTGGATAAGAGTCACACTATTCTTTGGCAGCTGTGAATCTTCAATTGTGAAGATGTTCTGTGTCTTCATTTAGGGAGAGATATTGAGAATCTTCAATCATGGAAACATGAAACTTTTCACAGTCCCTGGCTGCTTCTGCAGTTTCATTGGCTAAATCGTAATAACAACATCTGTAACTGTCAGAGGAAGGAAAATGATATATAATAATTTTAAAAGACAATATTCTATTTTTTTTTTCTTTCTCTTATTCATAACTTAAAATATATGTTTTATGTGTGCATTGTAAAATGAAACTTAAATGGACTGATTTGGGGGGCAATGAAGAGGATAGGCAAATGAAACTACTAAATAAATGATTTTGATTTATAAAGAGGATAGGCAAATAAAACAGCTAAAGTAACTTAATTGTTGGGGGGTATTAAAGAGGATAGGCAAATGAAATGGCTAAATGAAATTATTTTTTGATTAATAAAGAGGATAGGCAAATAAAACTGCCAAATGAAATTACTTTATTAAGTTTCATCAGTAGGTCATCTTTCATTCACATCCTTTCAATATTTACCCAAAAACGTTCTCCCATTTCGAACGCTGCAACAGCCCCGCTAAAAAGATGAGCGGGAAATTGTTCGTGTTAAGATAGTTTGTTATAGAAATGTGAGTTAGTGATGCGGAACACACTATTTTTGTGTTTTATGTAAATTCATTTAATGCAAGGTTTTAATTTACTTAATCCAAAATAAAAGAAAGGGGCAGAATCCATCAGTTTCATAAGAATGTAAGGCGAAGTCACAGTTATACAATCGCATTCGAATGTTTTGTTTACTCTCGTGCAGAACGGTACGCTACCGACGCTGTTACCATCGTGACGGTACACTGCTTGACTTAGCAAGCGCAAGTCTAGCCGTCTACGGAGATCGCTTGAAAAAGCAAGCAAAATGCTTGAGTTAGCAAGAAATTTGCTTGAGGTTTCATTCAAGAACTTTCCCTGCTTAAGGGGACTTTCTGGTGATTTTTCGGCGATTTTCGCCCCTCTTGCCCAAATTGACTTTAATGCATTTTCAAGGAGTTTCTAGGCCCCCGGTTCTCCCCTGAAAATCTTAAGGCCCGACCGTTATTTCTTAGGTGGTAGCAGCGATTTTCGATGTCGACTGAATTTTTTTTCTTTTTATGTTACCTTAGAAAATTGGCAATTGTGATGCAATGTTTAGAGATAAAAAATTGTTGTTTTCTGAAAGCTTATCAAATTTCACATAAGATGAGACCAACCTTCTTTTTTTTGGAATAATTTTAAAAATCCGGCAAGCATCCAAAAAACGATAATGAATAAATTTTCCATACAAATAACTAAAGATGATGTGTTATTCATATGGTGTATTTTCTTTGTTTTCATCATACATAGTTTGATCTATGAGCAAAACATTTCGAGAATGCAAACCTTCCTCCCCCCCATAGGGGGTAGTTTTGCCAAATATTCGGATCACCAATATTAATTGGCTTAAGACAAACCTCAGGTAAAAATTTTATTCAAATCTGTTCATAACTTTTCGAGTTAGAAAAAAAAAAAAATGCTGGATCCAAACCATAGTCTGCATCACCAACAAACTGCAATAAGCATCTAAGTTTGGTTAAAACTCACCTTTGGTTAAAATCTCGTTAAAATGTGTTCATAACTTTTAGAAATATTAGAAAACACAAACTAACAAAAAAACAACAACAAATAAACAATCAACAAACAAAGAAATAAACGAGAGTAACAATATAAATAAACAAAAGGTCATGGGGTACACGAAAATTATCTATATGTGCTCTTATACCTTATATACATACTTTCACATCGCCATGTAATTGTTTTTCGTCTTCCCACGGGGTCTGAGAGTGAATTATGGCTACGTGACCCTCTAGAGTTATTCCGCAGATTTAAAAAGACAATTTTCATGGTCCAGGATGGCCCGGCCGCGCGGGGAAAGTATGCGTTTGGTACCCGTCCGACTGGAGAAAAGTTATTCTTTCGGCAAATATTATACGTTGAAAAACCCATTAGAGCATCAATAATAGGTAAATGATAGATAATTATATCAAATTCAAGTATTCTGTACACGATTTGTCATGTAAAATGTAAACATAATAAAAAGGAATAAGATCGCGATTTTTAGGTCCGTCATATTTTTACGCATAGCACACGTATTTTCGGTCCGACTTTAAAGTATTATGGCTCATTTTGTAGCTGAATAATAGTTCTATTACATACTGCCATAAGAATTTGTAATATTTTCATGTGGTTCAGGTAAAAGTGACATGTTTTCAAAATCTCCTATGAAGGGGACCTTCTGGTGATTTTTCGGCGATTTTCGCCCCTCTTGCCGAAATTGACTTAAATGCATTTTCAAGTTCCAAGGCCACCGGTTCTCCCCTGAAAATTTCAAGGCCCGACCGTTATTTTTTAGGTAGTAGCAGCGATTTTCGATGTCGACTAAAATATTTTTGTGATACCTTAGATAATTGGCAATTGTGATGCAATGATTAGAGATAATAAAAATATGAGGTTATTTTCTGAAAGCTTATCAAATTTCACATAAAATGAGACCAACCTTCTTTATTCAGAATAATTTTAAAAATCCGGCAAGCGTCCAAAAACGACAATGAAGAAATTTTCCATACAAGTAACTAAACATGTGTTATTCATATGGTGTATTTTCTTTTCTTTAGGTTTTCATCATACACAGTTACTTTGATCTATGAGCAAAACATTTCGAAAATGCAAACCTCCCCCCTCCCTCCCGTGGGGGGTAGTTTTGCCAAATGTTCCGGATCACCACCAGAATTTTATGGAATATTAATCAGGCTAAGACAAACCTCTGGTTAAAATTTTATTCAAATCTGTTCATAACATTTCGAGTTAGAAAAAAAAATCCTGGATCCAAACCATGGTCTGCATCACCAACAAACTGCTATAAGCGTCAAAGTTAGGTTAAAACTCACCTTTGGTTAAACTCTCGTTAAAATGTGTTTATAACTTTTAGAAATATGAGAAAATACAAACTAACAAACAAAAAAACAAATAATCAACAAAGAAACAAACGGAAGTAACAATTTAAATAAACAAAAGGTCATGGGGTATACGAAAATGATCTATATGTGCTCATATACCATATATACATACTTTCACATCGCCATGTAATTGTTTTTCGTCTTTCCACGGGGTCTGAGAGTGAAATTTGGCTACGTGACCCCGTAGATTTATTCCGCAGATTTAAAAAGACGATTTTCATGGTCCAGGACGGCCCGGCCGCGCGGGGAAAAGTATGCGTTTGGTACCCGTCCGACTGGAGAAAAGTTTTTCTTGCGACAAATATTATACGTTGTAAAACCCCATTAGAGCATCAATAATAGGTAAATGATAGATAATTATATCAAATACAAATATACTGTACATGATTTGTCATGTAAAATGTAAACATAATAAAAAGGAATAAGATTGCGATGATTAGATCCCACACATTTTTACGCATAGCACACGTATTTTCGGTCCGATTTTAAAGTATTATGGCTCATTTTGTAGCTGAATAATAGTTCTATTACATACTGCCATGAGGATTTGCAATATTTTCATGTGGTTCTTGTAAAAGTGACTTATGTTTTCAAAATCTCCTATTAGGGTGTTAAAATAGTCACCTTCGGAAAATATTCACCAATAAAAAACTTCTCAAAAATGGCTTCTGCATATAATAGTAGAAAGATAAATACTATTCAAACATGAAATCAGACTGGCTGTATGATTTTGGAATTTTTGAGAAATTTAAAAAAATGGTCAATGTAGGCCTATAGACCCCCAGATCACTGCCACCACTCCGCACTATACGTAAGATTTTGAGAAACCGTTACGTGCTGGCAATGTCCGCAAGACTTCGGAATGCAGGTAGATGATAGAGGATTATGGTGTAGGAAGAGTAATCTTATACCTTGCTTTGTTGATATCGATAGCCTTGGAGAGATGAAGAAACGTAAAATGCCGATATCTCGGAACTCCAACTTTAGGGGTGGGTAAAAGGATTCCGGGCACAACATATGTCCAAAATTAACATATTATGGCTCATTTTGTAGAAAAATAAAATATCTGCAACTTGTTCGAGAGCGTTTTCGCAATTTTTGCCTTTAAAATATTAAAAACAGTTTACATGATGTCGGGAGCTCACGGATGTTTCGGAGGTTTTCAAAAGTGGTTACTAGTACACACAAACCAATATACATATACATATGAAATTATAGTAGCAGGTTGGTGGACAGGGCTCTCACAAGCCAAGATAAACATTACCTTAGATGTTATCGATTTTTACCCTAGATTTCAGCAAATTTCCTGAGAACTGTTGGGGCATATCCCTGAAAATTACCTTAGATTTTATTGAAAATATGATTTTCTCTTAACAAACGTGCACTTTCTTTGTTTGCAATATTTTTAATGACGATTGCACAACTGAACAGCTCTAGTTTTAGGTAGAAATCAACCATAATACGTATATGAGGTTTAAAAAATAGACCTGATAGGTTACATCACAACTTAAGCATAAGTGGAATCATTAAGGAAATTAATGCCCTTTCATTCTTCAACATAAAAATACTTTTTACAAACTAGAAAAAAAAAATCAGCTACTATCAGTAAGACTGTTGAAAGTGTTATCACACAAGATCATCAATAATAGTTATCATAACAGGGTACAATAAAAAAAAAAAAAAAAATCAAATACTAACTGACAGTAACCGACACCCTCCTCCTCTCTACTCCTGTCGAAAGGCTACGGCATAGCTCCTAATTCTTTTGGAAATGACTAGAGTACTACCAAAGCTGTGTTATGTTGAACAGCTGCCTGAAAATTTGTTGATTAAAGTAACGTAAAACAAAGTGAAGTGACTATTTGTGCTATTTAGAACTGCGCAAAAGTACAAAACTACAACACAAATCCTCAATGACACTCACCACTAAGCCGTAATGCCCTTATAGCAAGAAAAGCCATGTATTCTCAAATAAATTAATGCATTAGGTCGATTTTGCACACCCATTAGGGCAAGTGACCTTGACCCTTACAGCTCGACCAAGCTAAAATAACCTTTGCTTGTTTCAAACTCCCGACCAGCCCTACTCGCAAACAGCCTACTTGCTTCTCCCTCACTATGAATCCTGATGTTCGACTTCTCGGTGTTCCGCGAAAACAGCACAACGATGCAATGATGTGCCTTGAAAACATGTTATATAATGAATAATGAGAAGATGGCCGAGTATACCCTTATCCTCGAATTCTCACAGGAGTTGCTAGATGTCAAGAGCGAGTTGTGCGCAGCAAAGAGGGAGATTGCTGCTCTCCACAGCACCACCTCTGCCATTTAGGAGTCGAAGTGTCACTTCAGAGTCTATTAAGGAAAATACTCGCAGACTTGATTACCTCAATGATCAAGAGAGAAAGGCCAACCTTCGCTTCTGTGGAGTTGGCGAACATCGTAATGAAAATCAAGAACAGACCATGAAAAAAATCAAGCAAATCCTGAGTGAACGTCTGAACATCGCCTCTAAACTCGAATTCTCTTTTCGCATTGGAAAAACATCTAGCAAGCCGAGTCGAGACATACTCATAGGTTTTCACAAGATTGCCGAACGTGATGCCCTTTTAACTAAACGTATTTCAATGAAAGGTACAAACATATATATCAATGAAGACTTGTGTCCTGGGACCGTAGAGGCGCGGAAGAGTCAGATGTCGGAGTACCACAAGGCCAAGGAAAAATCCCATACTTCAAGTACAGAGAACTGAGGACGTGATGCCAACCGTGCGCTCAGCATGGTCAAGTAACCTTGGCACCTCGGAAGGACCCTATCAGATGGATTTCCTCCCCGGTCTCCGTTCCTGGCCCGGAGACAAGAGCGATAACGAAGTCCCTTACGTTATGGTAAAGTGATAGAAGTAATTGAACAATCTATCTAGCTCTATCAGATACTGAAATGACTCTTCCCTTTTCACATTTTAATGATTATAAAGTACGGGATTTAACAAATATCCCCATACATGCAAATGAACTGAGCCTTGTTGAGATTTTTAAACAAAAAATATCCAATTAGTTTCCCAGAATTTTGAGTCACATCTGGCAGAGACCGATCCTGATATCTTCATAGTTAATAATTTAAACATTAGAAATCCAGGTTGTGATTAGCATGTTTCTGAACATATCAAACAGAGAGCTAGTAACAATGTTGCTGAATTCAAAATTGCATTCCACAATATCAATAGTTTACCAAAGAAAGTAACTACGTTCATGGAAGAATGTGAATTCTTTTATGGCTTTTATATACTGGGTTTCTGCAAAACCAACTTATCCTGTGAAATTGTACAGCTTTTTCATCTAGCCAATTATGGTTTATACACTGATAATGTATCCCAAGATAAGGGCGGGGTGGTCTTGTTTATTGACAACCAACATCAATCTAGACAGCGCAGCAATCTCTCGATTTTATCTAACCATACAGAATCTCTCTTCGTCGAGATTTTAGGCTCGCAGCGGAACATTCTGATCGGCGTGGTGTACAAAAGACCGCACACTAGCAATGGGGATTTCTTCAACTATATATACGATCTACTCAGTAATGTGCAGTTGGAAAATAAAACATGTTACATAATGAGTGATCTACACATAGATTTATTACAGAGAGATAAAAAAAATTCTGCTCCGATATTATTTACTTGTTTCACATTTATTTTTTTTCACTGTAGTGTAACGAGGCCCACACACGTACACGGTGTTTCAGCCACCTTACTGGACCATATCTGGTCAAATAATTTAAGGAATAATACTAGAAATTGCATTGTTGTCTCGCGTATCAGCGACCATTTTCCAATATTTTCCGTCTTTCATGATGGTTCTGCAAATATTTCAGTTAAGGAAACATTGAAGACTTTTCTCATCTACGATGATGCCAATATGATGAACGGATTCATTGAGGAATTACCTAAGTCCGAATGGAATGCGATTTACTACAGCCAAAACGTTACAGAATGTTACGCAACCACTTAACTTTGCTCCACAACAAGCATTTTCCTGTTAAAGCCAAGAGGATTAAGGTGAATCATTTGTCTAAAACATATATTACAAATGAATTAGAAGACTTGACAAGAAAAACAAACTACAGCGTAAATACTTTAAGAAACAGATCACATACGAGTAAGCATAGAAATCCATGCGCAATAGAGTAGAGTTGGATAAAAATCATACAAGTAATTGTAATAATGCTGCTAACAATACCCCCTCTTTTGAAGCTTTTAATTCACACTTTGTAAATACTGGCATTCTGTTATCACAGCAGCTGCCGCAATCGCCAGAGCCTTTTGATTCTTATTTCCTGGAGCGCATAAGTTCAACGCTTGACCTCCGACCAGTCTCTGAATCAGAACTGTTGGAAATAAAGTCGTGTAAAATTGCTCCAGGATATGATGGTCTGCCAATGACTTAGATTCAGAGATCAGCTGCCATTCTTTGTCCTATTCTTATATACATATTCAATCTGTCCCTTTTGACTGGAATATTCCCTCAGCCAATGAAAATAGCTAAAGTCACCCCTCTCCTTAAAAGTGGTAATACAAATGAGCCGTTCAACTTTCGTCCTGTATCTGTATTGATTAGTCTTAACAAATTTTTAGAAAGAGTATTTGACAATAGGTTCTACTGAGACAACTCTTTATCTTTTTACGAACTATGGTGTAAGAGGTATTGCCCACAAGTGGATCACTGACTATTTAACTGACAGAAGCCAGTATGTTAGAAAAAGGTGACAAGAGCTCTAATAACTTGTCAATTAAGTGTGGTGTGCCTCAGGGATCAATCCTCGGCTCCTTGCTCTTCCTTGTGTATATCAATGATTTGCCCAATCTGGATGCACCTGAACGGTACCTTTTACTTGCTGATGACTGTCCTATTCAGTAGCAGTAAGAATATAATTAGTTTGATAAATACACTCAATAATTACTTGCTAATAAGCTGACTCTTAATAATGTAAAAAAATCATTTTGTAATTTTCCACCACAATAAGAAAGTTATGTATCCTCTGCCAGCAATTAAGATAAACAGTGAATCGTGCAACAATAGTTGCTGTGGCACAGCCACATAAACTTCATCAGAACTAAGATTGCTAAGCAGTGTGGAATAATGGACCTCATTCAAAATTCTCTTGATCAATGATCTTTGATGTTAATTCATTATGCGCTTATATATCTCTCCATCTCCTATTGCCTAGCAGTTTGGGGAGGAGCCAACTATACAGACACAAGCGGTAAGAATTATTGGTAGCTTACGAGCCAGAGATGATAACGACATTACTTTGAGATTATGATAACGACTTTACTTTGAGATTATAAAAGATTCTAAAATTGGACAACCTAATAATGTTCTCTGCTGCTTGTTTCGTATGTAAATCACTGAACTGCCATCTAGATTACGTTAATTATTATGACATAAATCACAGCAATCCATATTTCACTCGCATTTATTTTACACTTTACCCTGGACGAGAATCCTCTTCCCAGTCCCAAAGCCATATCAGGTACCGAGGTGCAGTCATATATAGCGACATTCCAGTTCAAGTGTAAAGCAACCCAACATTGTTCAGCTTTAAATCAATTATGAAGAAACATTTGTTCACATATGCAGTGTGACCTCATGTAATATATTATATGTGTTTTACTGATTTGATGTTTGTATGTTGGCATAATTGTAAATCCTGCCATGTTCATTTTTACTTATGATATTAATTTGTCTATTTTATTTTTTGTTCTGAGTTTACCATTTAATTTCATATTCCTTCATTTTTATCGGTCAATTTTTCTCAAGTTTTTATCTGATATGGATATAATTCTCTTAATTTAATTTTAACTTATTGCATCCGAATAGTCTGTCTTAATGTATTGCTTAATATAACTTTACTTTCACTTTTGGATCTCTGATTTAGTTTTATTATATTAAGATTGTTTTTTTTAAATTTTTTTTTAATCTTTATCAGTTTCCATAATTTTTGTTAAAAAGTACATTTTAATGTTATTTCATCGCATTTCAATTTGATTTTATTATGTAGAATCTACTGATTATATATATATATATATATATATATATATATATATATATATATATATTCTCATACAAGAAGGCTCTTTAAAATGTTTGATTACTGTCCAGGAGCCTGGATTGAAGATCCATATTTATGTAACCTTCAGTATCCTTATAGACCAATTCAACTGCTTAAATCTCAAATCTCAAATCGGTGCTGTCCTCCAGCAGCATCAGGGTAAACAATGGCAACCTCTCGCCTTCTGTTCGCAGACCTATCGCCACACCAGTCATGGTACAGTTCCTTTGGTAGGGAACTCCTGGCAGCATACTCCAGGATGAGGCATTTCCAGCCGTATGTGGAGGCTAAGAAGTTCCACATCCTGACGGACCATAAATCCCTCACCTTCGCCTTTCACTCGAGGACCCGCCGCCAATCCCCTCGCAAGGAGCGCTACCTGGACTAGATTTCCCAGTTCGCGACAGACATCCGCCACATTCGCGGCTCAGACAATGCGGCCGCCGATGCTCTGTCGATGGTGACCATATCTTCAGTGACCCTTGCCGATGACGTAGTGGACTACCATCTGGTAAGCAGAGAGCACGTCCGTGACTCCACTCTTAGAGGGCCAGACTTCCCTCTACCTTGAGAGAGTCAAAATCCCGAACTGCGAACTCCCTCGGCTATCCTCGCCATTACATCCCACCTTCCCTCCGCTGGCGATTCTTCGACGCCTATCACTAGCATCATGGAATCCGTGCCACCCAACACCTCATCCGCAGTAAATTCTGGCCCGCCTACAAGTTCGTTCGGCAGTGGTGTCGGTCATGTATCGAATACCAGAGGAACAAGATCCACAGATACATCAAATTTCCCTCCAGACTTTCCCCATTCCAGACGAAAGATTCCAGCACATCCACATAGGCATAGTGGGACCCCTGCCCATTGACGACGGCTACAGCTACATCTTAACGATGATCGACTGCTTCACCAGATGGCCCGAGGCTACGCCCATCTGTGACATCATCGCAGTGACACCTGGATCTCTCGCTTTGGTACCCCGGACACCGTTACTACCGACCGCGGAGCCCAGTTTGAGTCAGAACACTAGTGCCAACTTATGGCATTACTTGGTTCTAAAAGAATCAGGACGACCGCCTACCACCTCTCCGCCAACGGCATGGTCAAGCGACTCCACCGCCGCATAAAGCAGGCCCTGATATCCTCCTGCAAGTGGAGGAGGTGGGTCGACCAACTTCCCCATGTCCTCCTTAACATCCGAACCTCGTTCATAGAAGACCTGCAGTGCACCATCGTAGAAATGGTCTACTGAACAATGCTCGCCCTCTCTGAAGATTTCCTTGTCACAGCCATCAACTTTGAGCCGAGCCAGGGACCTTCGGCAAGCAACTCTGCTAACAGATGACTCGGGTGCGCAGCCGACCGACGAGACCTACCCGACAACAGAACATATACATGCCCCTAGGACTCCTTTCTGCCCTCCATACGAGGGTCCATTCCCGGTCATCCGAAGAGGCGACAAGACGATCACCCAAAGGGAGAAGACATCGTGACCATCGATCGCATCAAACCCGTACACCTGCAGCATCCCTTCAAGATCGCCAAAGCTCATTTCGCGACAGCAACACTAGAGGGGGAGTGCTGTAGCGGTTCCTGATTGGCCATCAATTCAGAACCGCACCTCACTTGTGATTCGCCGACTCCTGCTTCGGGACCGCCCAAACTGGCCGAGCTAACATCGCCGGTCAGGTTCAAAAGCAGCCAGACCTGAGGCAGAGTCATCATTCACCACACGACTGCTGACCTGACAATTCTTAATTCCTTAACAATAACGAGGTAAAATCAAGTTTGGTTTTATAACCTCTATAGTGGCAGGCTAGTAAGATTGAAGGGGGTAGTGCTAGGTAAGTTAGATGAAAAATTTAGTGCCAGGTAAGTAAGATGGAAAAGAGAAGTGCCAGGTAAGTAATATGGAAAACAATAGTGCCAGATCAGTAAGATGGGAAAAGGTAGTGCCAGGTAAGTAAGATGGGAAAGGGTAGTGCCAGATAAGTAAGATGAAAAACAATAGTGCCAGGTAAGTAAGATGGAAAACGATAGTGCCAGGTAAGTAAGATGGGGAAGGGTAGTACTAGGTAAGTCAAATGGAAAACGATAGTGGCCGATAAGTATGAAGGGAAAGGGTAGTACCAGGTAAGGAAGTGCGATAGGGTAGTGCCAGGGAAGTAGGGTGGAGAAAGGTAGTGCCAGGTAAGTAAGAAGGGAAAGGGTAGTACCAGGTAAGATGGAAAACGATCGTGACAGGTAAGGAAGATGGAGAAGGGTAGTGGCAGTTAAGTAAGACGGAATACGATAGTGCCAGGTAAATAGAAGGGAAAGTTTAGTGCCAGATAAGTAATGGGAAAGGGTAGTGCCAGGTAAGGAAGATGGGAAAAGGTAGTGCTAATTAAGTAAGAAAGGAAAGGGTGGTGGCAGGT
>NC_091553.1:16698257-16703257 GCF_042767895.1 Penaeus vannamei
CATTATGATTATTATTATTACTAAAACTCTTATCTTTATTATACTTATTGTTATCATGGTCATTATCATTGCCGGAATGTTATTATAATTATAATTATCGTTATTATTATCATTATTATCATTGTCATTATTATTTTTATAATTATTATCATTATCGTTATTGTCATTATTATTATTATTATTATTATTATTATAATTATTATTATTATTATTACTATCATTATCATTGCTATTGTAATAACAATAATAATAATGATAATTATTTTCATCATTATTATTATTACCATTACTATTATTTTATCCTTATCCGTATTGTTCCTCTCAACATTGTATTATTGACATAATTATTTTCAATATTATTGTTGTTGTTATTGTGTTTATTTTCATTCTTATTGATATTACTATTATCATTATCAGTACTACTATAATCAATATAATTATTATTTGCGTTGATTATGATATTATTATTGATAATATAATAAGTATTCTTATTACTGTAATCATTATTGTTATAATCATTATGATTATTATTACTATTATTATTATTATTATTATTGTTGTTATCATTAGTATTATCATTATTGTTGTTATTATTATTGCTGTTGCTGTTATTATCTTGATCACTTTTTATCATTACCATCATCATCAACATCATTATCGTCGTTATCAACAACTTTTATCTTAACCGTTTTCAGTATTACTTTTAATGCAGTTGACGTTGTTTGTAGTAATATTACTATTACGGTTTTTGTTATAATTCTAATTGTTATTATTTTTCTTCTTATAATCACTATCATTATTTGTTTTATTATACCATTACTATCATTATCATCATCATCGTTATTATTATTATTATTTGTAGTAGTAATAGTAGTAGTAGTAGTAATAGTAGTAGTAGTAGTAGTAGTATCATTATTATTATCATTATTATTATCAAAACTATTCATCATAACTTTCATCCTTTCATTTTTCCTAATATTATTTTAACTGTCATTTGTATTGCTATAATAATTACAAACACAATTATGATTATCATTTCCATTATCCGTTATCATGATTATTATTACAAATAAAAAGAATTATATAAGGAAAATGCAATTATTTATTTGGTTCTATTCTCTTTATTTTATATATATGTTGAAATAAGCATAAGAATGCCTGAAGCCTTTTGGGTTTTTAATGTTATAATAAGGAATAATAGGTAGAGGAGACCCTGGTGAGAAACATGACATTGGAAAGACAGCTCTATATGTCATGTGTTGGAAGCAGTTTAAAGAATTCAGGAACAGATAATTAAATAAAAATGATATGTACAAAGGGAAAGGTACCATGTGTGCTACATAAGAAGTTTAATTATTCGAAAAAGGTTTTGTAATAAATATCTCTTCAGAATAAAGATCATTTTACATGTACGGAAGCTATATAAAAAATATGTTTTTGATATCAGGATGCTGTAACATGAGAAATTTAAATTGACATTCCTTACACCAGTCAAGTCGTGATCTACGATGTGCTTGGTTAGGATATATTAATTGATTTAATATGATACGTTTTAAAGATTAGATAGTGGAACATTAACTTCCAATTGTATGAATGTTTATGAGAAATATATGTATATATGATTTAGTATTGATTAATAAATGTTAATATGTAATGATGAAGTAGATAAATAAATCACAGTGTATAAAAGACTAAAGGAAAATATAATTAAATCACCATCATTTATTACCGACAATTGTAAATGGAAAGTTTTTTTTATTATCTAACTTTACGGGTTTAATTCTTCTAATAAAGGTAAACTACTCGTGGGCCTTCATAACTTTATTATCATTATTTCCATTGTCATTATTACTACCATTATTAATATCATTATTTCTACTGGGGTATTGCTAACATTATCATCATCATTCTTATTAATATCATCGTTCTTATTATTGCCATTAATAACATTTTTATTCTATTATCAAAAATACTCTTTTACCTCCTGTTCAGTATAGATATAAATGTTAATATTCGTAAGTACAATTTAATCCTTTCCCTTTCTTCTCGTTTATTTGATGTTCAAACTTTGATAACCCATTAAAACTTTTTATATCGGTAAAAGTTTTTTATGTAAAAGATCTTATTTTTATCAGATTTCCTTTTTAACCTAATAACCATTTTTCTTTCCTCTCTCTTGGGTGTGCATCTTTCGAGCGCCCGAGACAGATAGGTAGGTGGAAAGGGAAAGGAGAGAGATAAAGAGAGAGAGAGAGAGGGGGGAGGGGGTGACACAGAGAAGGAGAAGGGGGGGGGTGAGATGAATCATTCATATAGTATTAAAACTTCATTAATGGGAGTAATATTTGTAATGGTCACATCTCAATATATTGTTATTTGTTTCATATATACCATCTCAGTTTATCTTTCTACCCATCTGTCCATCTCAATCGAACTTTCTATATGCTTGTCTACACATCTTTCTATATACCTACTTAGCTATAGGTACGTATCTATCCGAGTGCACACATGCAGACAGACAGACAGACACACACACACACACACACACACACACACACACACACACACACACACACACATACACATTATATTTATAAGTGTGTGTTTTTATTCACACACACACACGTGTATGTATATATATATATATATATATATATATATATATATATATATATATTTGTTTGAGATATGAATACTATATTCTTGAACTGGAGCAAAATAGGAACGGTCACACGACCCCCTCGCGCTGAGAAGGGCAATTAGTCTAAATTCCATTAATAAACCTTGTATTGAGGAAGCGCCCAATTAATCCTCCTCACCCGGACCTTCACCGGAAAACTTGGAGGACTGAATTGCTCATTAACAGGCCCGTCCTGATCGAGTTACCTGTGCCACGCAGCTCGTATCTTGAAGCAAAAACGACGATACTAAGTTCGATAAAGGCAAGAAAATCAACAGATATCCGTATAAGAATGTACAGAATAACTACATTAAAATTTATTACATCAATTAAATTGCTAAATCGAGTATTGTCAATAATATTGAAAATAACAAAGGTATGATTTGAATATGATCATAATAATCGCTGCAGGAGCATGATTATAGCAATTATATATGTATATATATATATATATATATATATATATATATATATATATATATATATATATATATATATAATGATAGTACCAATAACATTAATTATAGAAATTAAAACAATGTAACAGTAATGGTAAAAAGATAATAATAAAAAATAATAGAATGGTTATGACAGCAATCATATTAGTTTAAAATAAAAATAACAAGCTGGTAACAGTGATTGCTATTATTACCGCTTAAGATCATAATTAATTGGATGGTATTACTGACCCGAAATTAAATACCGCTTTATCGTTGTTGATATTAGAATTGGTCAACGATTACTGCTGATGTTTGTAATAATCATATTATTTTTCATACTGATGATGAATGAAATCATTATTCCGATAATAATGATGATAAGGAACGCCAATAATGGTACTTTCCATATGAATGATCTTCACCATTGGAATGTGAAGACAAATGTTAATAATAATGTTAGACAATAATGACCAATATAACAATGATGTGTAATGATGATAAAATTAAAATGATAATAATAATAGTAATGTAATACTAATGATAATGATCATAGTAATATAATACTAATGATAATGATAATAGGAATGTAATACTAATGATAATGATAATAGTAATACTACTAAAAATAGCAATAGTAATAGTAATAATGATAATAGAGATGATGATAATAATGACAATGATAATGATGAAATTATGATGATGATGATGATGATAATAATAATAATAATGAAAATCCTCATCAATGTCACCGGATGATATCAATTACAAAAGTAATGACATTAAGAAATATAACAAAAACAAAAATTATTTCTTTTCTTAATATGTTATAAAATAACAGTAATAATAATAGCAGGAATAATAAGAAATAGAAAAGATACTAATCACAAAATTAACACATTATTCATAGCAATAATGATGATGGTAAGCCTCCCTACGGGCTTTCCTCTTCTAGTCTGACCCTGCGAACAATGTATTCCATGACTATATACATGTAATTGATGTTAAATGTTCCTTCATGAGGCAGATCGCTAGACATAAGAAGTAATTTCTTAATACATATGTTACTGATTACGGATTTCTGTACTATACAAAACTGGGGTCAAGATTTTCACCACAAATACGAGGCTGTGTCTTCATAGTTCTATACAACGCGCTCCAACGTAAATTGTTTGTATGGTTGGATTAGATCAAACTACATGAGACTTTGAACTTACTGAAAAATAGGGGTATTGATGATAGCAATGCAAATGGAAATGGGATACATAATATAACTGATATTCTGATCGTGATAATAACAATTCTGAAATAAAAGAAAACTTTGGCAATGGTCTAGTTAAACTGTAGACTACATATAAAGGTAGTTGGGGATGAAAGGATCTCTTTGCCGCTTTAGAGGAACAGTGCCACTTTCCCGACTGGTTGACAGGAGTGCAGCAACCGGTGGAGCAAGATTTCACCGCCATCCTTCAGCACTACAACTAAGATGTCCAGGACTGGCCGTTCTCTAACCACTACTTCTATCAATTCATGCCAAATATCGATATTACAGTGCCACAACTACTACTATTCTATAACTAGTACTTTTATTCCTACTACTATTACTACTACCACTTCTATTTCTATAACTAGTACTCTTTACTTTTACTACTGTTACACCACTACTACTAGCACCACTGCTGTTACTGCTACTATAACTACCACTACTACTACAAATACAGCAACAGCTACTACAAATACAACAACTACTACTATTATTACTACTACTACCACTACCACAAACTACAACTACAACAACAACTACTACTACTACTACTACTGCTACTACTACTTCTACTACTACTACTACTACTACTACTACTACTACTACCACTACTACTACT
>NC_091553.1:16753257-16758257 GCF_042767895.1 Penaeus vannamei
TGTGTGTGTGTGTGTGTGTGTGTGTGTGTGTGTGTGTGTGTGTGTGTGTATGTATGTATGTGTGTGTGTGTGTTTATATGTATATATATATATATATATATATGTGTGTGTGTGTGTGTGTGTGTGTGTGTGTGTGTGTGTGTGTGTGTGTGTGTGTGTGTTTGTGTGTGTGTATGTATATATATATATATATATATATATATATATATATATATATATATATATATATATATATATATATACATATATATACACTTGCATGTGTATATGTATACATATCTACAGATACATATATGTACCTATATACATATATGTATATACATACGCACACACATAAATGAGTGCAGTGTATTTTTTCTTAATTGTGAAAACCCCGGCAGGGATAATAAGGACTATGGATACAAATGCGACGAAGGGACGACGACCCCCGAGCACATGAGGAAGATGAGGAAGTATGAAAGATGTTGCCTCGACCAGATATGAAAGAACACTAATTTGACCCCACCTCCCCTCCCCCTTAGTGGTGGAGGCAGTCCTACCTTGGAAGAGAAATGACCTTTCGACAGGTGGTTATTATTGTCATTATTATTGTTGTTGTGGTTTTATTATTGTGTTTTATCTTTATTTTAATCCTCATTATTATTATTTTATTATTATTATTAATTTTGTTGTTTTTGTTGCTATCATCCCATTGTTTTTTCTTTAATTCTGTAAGAGAGAGAGATAGAAAGAAAGATAGGTCAAGATAGAGGGAAGTAAAGATGTTAAGGCGAATGATAAGATAGGATGGTGCGTTAGAAAGGCAATAAAAAAGTTATTAAACGAGATGGAACAATTCCAGAATACATGACGTATGATTTACCGTTCTATCTTTATCACCACTGTAATGATAATGCAGTTACAAAAAGAAAACATAAATAATATATTCTGTCTTTGTGTTATACTGTTAATACATACACAGACACTGAAGTATCAGAATGTTTAAAAGACAAAATTCGCACTACAAAATAAGATTACCGCGCTTTATCTTTGTTTTATTCTTTCTTTCTTTTTTTTGCGATTATTGATTGTCATCTCATGACGTTATCGACCTCGTTGCCCTGACGCCTTATATAAGAAAAAAAAACATCCATACTATCTAAATTTCCCTTGTTTTGATCGCTGTTCTGGTGACTCTGCGATCTTTACGTTTACCAATGGCATGGATGATGTACAGTAAATACGAAAAACGGTAATATCCGTCTGGTCAGGGTAAGGCAGTAACCATCTCCATTCGAAACACAGAGAGATACTTTTCCGTGATGCTGACTGAATTCGTGTCCCCTCAATAAAGGAAAGGAAATCATCATTGACGGCAAAACAATAGCATGACTTATTCAACTCTAATCCATAATTCAGTATGCTTCCGCTTTCAATAAAGTGAATGATGAAAAAATAACGTAACATACGAAGTCACTCAAGTATCGGTAAAATCAGTAATGACTGGCTAATCTTTATGGCAAGTTTAATGACAAGGTAGAATGACAAGCACCATATGGTTATACTCGTACTTAACCAGAACGACAAAGTCAGCGAACATTTTGGAACATTTTGTATGTCACACACACGCACGCACGCACACACACACACACACACACACACACACACACACACACACACACACACACACACACACACACACACACACACACATATATATATATATATGTGTGTGTGTGTGTGTGTGTGTGTGTGTGTGTTTATGTACACACACACACACACACACACACACACACACATAAATACACACACACACACATATATATATATATATATATATATATATATATATATATATATATATATATATATATATATATATGCATATATATGTGTGTGTGTGTATTCATGTGTGTGTGTGCGTGTGTCTGTGTGTGTCCGTGCGTATATATATGCATAAATCCTATACACATTTAAATATCCATACCTATATTTACTCGCACAACCGTGAAAGCCTTGAGAGCATTAAGAGGTCCATTCGAACTCCTCCTTCAGCACTGACATTCACTCCTTTTAATAAGAAACCCGCTTTGCTCACTGCCTGTACGTTCACAATGGAGCAGCACCTTATAGAAAATCGGCAGCAGCTGATGTTTATGCGTATTATATTGTCTGCGACTTCGTTTTTCTTCTAGATTTATAAATATGTTTCAAGGCAAAGGGCTACGTTAAATAAGGATTTTTGTAATAAGTGATTTTTAAAATATTGGGCAGAGAGCCACCACTTAATAGCACCACAATGGATAACGCTACTTTATGAGCTTCGCAGCACCCGAGGGGTTTTAATCTGATATTAGTAATAAAAATCATGGTGATGATGATAATGATAATAGTTGTAGAAGTAATAGCAGAAATAATGAATATAATGAAAATAATAACGTTAATAGCAATAATGACAATAGTATCAGTAACAATAATAATAGTAATGATAATAAAAATAATAATTAGAAGAAGAAGAATGAGCATAATCATGATATAAATAATGACAATAATGATAACAATAAAATGATAATTATGATAATAACAACAACAATAATAATAATGATAATAATAATGATAATAAAAATAATAATAATAATAATAATAATAATTATGATAATAATGATAATAATAATAATAATAATAATGATAACAATAATAATAATAAGAAGAAAAAAGGAAGATGAAAAAGAAACAATAATGATGATAGTGCTAACAATAATAAAGATAATGAGGATGATACTGCTAACAGTAATGATTATAGTAATAACAATAACAACAACAACAATGATAACAATAATAATAGTAATAATAAAAACAATTAATAATAATAATAATAATAATAATAATAGCAATAATAATAATAATAATAATAATAATAACAATAATAATAATAAAATAAAACGAAAAATTAATATAATAATCATTATAATTACAACACAACAACAACAACAGCAACAATAATAACAATATTATCAATAGTAATACGAGGTGGGGATGAAATAAGTAACGATGATAATGTTAATGATGATGATAATAATAATAGTATCAAAATGATATATGATATGGTAACTATCATGATAACAATAGTAATAGTAACAAATAATATTTAAAATGACAGTGATGTCAGCAGCTATGATGATTACAGCTTTAAGTAATGAACGTAGGAATAATAACTAATGAAAATGATACTATTACTCATTATAGCAACAACAAAAATGATGATGATGATGCTAGTGAAAATAATGCTGATAATGATAATGATGATGATATAATAATAGTAAGAATTGCAACAATAAGAAAAATAATTTAATCAATAATAAAGATGATGACAGCAATAGTAATATTATATATATATATATATATATATATATATATATATATATATATATATATATATATATATATATATGTGTGTGTGTGTGTGTGTGTGTGTGTGTGTGTGTGTGTGTGTGTGTGTGTGTGTGTGCGTGCGTGCGTGCGTGTGCGCGCCCGTGTGTGTGTGTGTGGAGAGAGAGAGAGAGAGATCATATATATCTATTTGGTAGTATATTTATTCATAAATCATGCTGCCACGTACTCGCCGCCAAACAGTCACCTGTAACAATTTCACAATACTCAATTTCCCATCAGAATCCAACATGGTTCTCAATGTTTTTCTTTTGAATATAGGACATTAATTGGTCTCAATGTTTTTATGACAAACGACGAAATTTTGAATCTGTTCAGGACAATACATTTTCCAGGTGAGAGAATTTCATTATTTCCTGAAAATTGTAGATTTCTCAACAATGAAGGGTATATGGACAGAATATGCATTTAAATGGATCACTCGCTTTACTAAAATCATTGTACTTCGCATGTGCAAAAGTGATTCCGGGGAAGAAATGAATAAGTTCTATAGTGCACAAAAAAAAACAACGGACACCAATCTCTCTCTCTCTCTCTCTCTCTCTCTCTCTCTCTCTCTCTCTCTCTCTCTCTCTATATATATATATATATATATATATATATATATATATATATATAGATAGATAGATAGATAGATAGATAGATAGATAGATATATAGACACACACACACACACACACACACACACACACACACACACATATATACAGCTTTTATCAACTGCTAAAACTCTCGTGATCATGTTTATTCTTGTGTTATTCATTTTAATCACTTCCATATCCAAGTTATAAAGCCTTTTCTGAACCATGACAATAACCTCATTATATCCATATATTCGTTTTAATAGTATATTTCCTTTTACCTCATTGGATTACGGATCATTCAGTATAACCCAGAAATGATGTTTGCATATTCATATATCCCAAATTTGAGTTTGCATTTATGTCAAGCTTTCTGTTCCATTCATATCCTAAGTAGTATATCCAATTTCAAAGGCTACGAGCATTCGAAAGAAATCGAAAATGAGACTGACAAAATATAAGGTGAATATTACAAAAAAATGTGTTCCTATCTGTTCTGGTTCTGTTTTTGAAGAACGTCCTCATTGGTACAGGTCTGTTATATAACATATAAAGTAAAAATCCATCAACGATTTCAAGAAAGCCAGTATTCCATCTCCTAAGAAACTTTTTATTTCACTAGACAGGCTGTCTGCTCATGCTGACTTGCCATTATTCATCATGCATCATAAAACGCTAAGTTATGCCCTCACTCAAACTGACGACTATAAAATGGTGCTCCGTGAGCCTAAGGATAACTTAATGCTTATATCGTGTAACTGAGAGTTCTATAGGTGATCAGTTAGTGCTATTTTTTTCCTTGTGTGATTCGTTTTATCCTACATTTTCTTGAGCCTTGGTCTAATACTATTACTTTCGATCGTGGCGCAGAGCGGTTCAATGTGTAAGTATAATGTAATTCACAATGTCAGCTTTGTCACTGATTAATAAAGATGAAGCCTCTGCAGTGATCCGGGATTCCCAAAATTTCATTTTATGAGCGGATCATGAG
>NC_091553.1:16788257-16790757 GCF_042767895.1 Penaeus vannamei
AAATAAAACATTTGTTTATTATTCTATCTAAATAACATAAAATCCTGAAATACCTATAGTATGCTTAAACTTGTAAGCCGACTACGCATATATAGCTCTAATATTCATAACATATAATGTATTGTATTCTAAAGTATTGCAAAAACAAAATTACTCATTGCCAAAGTTAATGTTGCTTCAGATGGAAAGACTTGCACAAAGAAGAGTCGGATAGAGATGACGAGTTGTCGTGTTCACTCGCGGCTAATGGTCGTGAATCATTTTGTTGTCATGTGCAATTTCCAACCAGGTTGTACACATTTTGACCCTTCAATTCTCATAAATTTATTTTACGCAAAGCTTATTGATAATACTTTTCTCTTTTTGCAGTCAAAGCACCTGATTGTACACTAGTTGCAAAGAACGCATGGTTTCAGAGCTTCGTTCCTAATGATTCCAACTTATAAAGGCAGCAAGCAAAGGCGAGGCAGGATAATTGCAATCCTTGTAGCACACCACCCTGATGTTCCTGCCCTTGTAGGGGGGGAGTAAATGGGCATCACTGCGCGTCCGCCATGATTAAAGAGTGAAAGAGTTAAGATTTAGTTTTTAATTCCATTTGTTATGATGGATATTCTTTGCAGTGATATACTGTCTGTATCTATTTTCAAATCTCCCGATGTGCACAAGGGACGGCTGGGGTTACCATCCAATGGCTGCGCGCGGGATTGAACGCCGGTCAGCAAGATTGGTATCCCAACACGCTAACCGCAGCGCCACACAGCATACTAGGCTGTAATAAATCTCCGGGTAATCTTGACTCATGCTCACTCTCCCGCAGGATTAGGAATTATCATAAATACATTAATATACCTTAATTTTATACGTTCTAGGCGGGGAGAGGACGGATTTTGCCCCCTGTGAGTGAGAATGCTATTTACCTCAAGGATACGATCCAGGATAGATTTCTATTCATATCTCTGTTCTGTATTATATCCCAGTGTGAATGCCTAGCGAACCTATCATGATAGAATTTTCTAAAGTAAAAGTAAAAGCGGGGCAATTTACTTTATTTCGGTGTTTTTTAATATTATTTATTCTTATTGAATTAAGGTTCATAAATGTTTCTTAGTCATCTCATGATCTTTGGTCTCTTCATATGCTGGTTTCAGGCTTTTACATTCTTATCAATTCACGCTAATTTATTCTTTTTCTGGTTTTTAATTATGTAAATGCTCTATCATTCCCCGTGTTTTCTTGAAATTGATTGTATTTTTGTGTTTTACCATCTTGACGAGATTTTAACAATTCAAAGAGAATGTGATTTGAAGGAATATTATAAGCTATTAAGGCCTTACAATTGATATTACACCATCATACCACAAGGCATTCGGGAAATAATCCGCATACTCATCGGCATAGGCATACTTATCAAATCTCTATACTTTTGCCTACTAAACTACTGTCGCACACATTCGTATACACAAACCCACTCTTTCACTCCTTTCCTTAAACTCTTTCTGAATTCTTTATTATCCTTTAAACTACAATAATGTTTCCATACATTAATTTAATTTTTAGTGGCAGCGTCGCTCTCAGATATAATCATAGTATCTACAACAGTTGCTCTGACTTGCAACCACATTATTTGGTGCAGAATGGTGGGAAACCATGTAATTAAGTATTAAACAGGATAATGAATGCTCGTACTTTTCAGGTAGTGATTATCAAACTTTTTGCCGGTAGCCAGACAGTCATAACAAGTTCATGCTAGTGAATGTTTGGGTAAATTTTGCATGTGCGCTTATTTTAATTCAATATAGTTTATTTTTTACAAAGATTATTCGTATGCTATCAAATTATGTAATATAAGTAGGAGGCAAAACGAGATAATGATTGTGAAATTGTTGGGAATCCTAGAAATTCACTTCAAAGAGACGTGAGTGCATTGCGCGGTTTGCAACGAACTTCTTCAAGAGAGCAATTAGTCTTTGCGCAAGCATGGAGAACGAAGCAAAAGTTCCAACAATCTTACGAGGTATTATTTTAACTATGAAAATTGGTTCAGGTACCATGAGAGTGTATTAGTGATGATTGTAAGTATTTTGTTAATGTACCCTACGTATTATGTATCTTTCTAGTGGAAGAAAAGTCCTGTGTAATGCATTCCTGTTGGAGAAAATGCGGGGAAGTAAGTGATGAATGGGAAGAAATATAAATGAAAGCCTATAAATGTTGTTTTTTTCTAAAATGAAAAACAAACATATATTTGGGTATATATATATATATATATATATATATATATATATATATATATAATTATATATATACATTATATATGTGTGTGTGTATGTGTGTGTGTGTGTGTGTGTGTGTGTGTGTGTGTGTGTGTGTGTGTGTGTGTGTGTGTGTGTGTGTGTGTGTGAGTGTGTGGTTGTATGTATATATATATATATGTGTGTGTGTGTGTGTGTGTGTGTGTGTGTGTGTGTGTGTGTGTGTGTGTGTGTGTGTGTGTGTG
>NC_091553.1:16803257-16805757 GCF_042767895.1 Penaeus vannamei
AACAGTAGACGATTTTACCTGAATGAGGTCAGGTCCATGTTCATATCTGGTTATTGTACTCAAAACAGTCAAAACTAGTAATAACAAAATTACATGAAAAGAGAGATACTGTGACAGAAAAACAAAAACAAAACTAAAACGAATCACTAATAACTGAATAAATAGCATGTAGCGAGTGAGGCCTAGAGAAAAAAAGATGCTTGTCTGTGGGTAAGTCCATTGTATTTTCGAAATATAATAATAATGTGTAATAATGCATAATCAAACCGATCCGAAATGAATGCAGAGATCAATGAAAGTTGAGATTTATGTCGATAGGGCATCGGCTATCGCAATGGGGAATAATGATACCAAAAATATGCCTAAAATATGGCAATAGCGTTTCTTTTATACCCAAACGTGCATTGGGTGATCCAGAAAAAGAAATGAACTTAAGAATTACATACACTATAGTATAACCACTTAATAAGAGATTTAAGAATAAACCATGAATGAACGGTATGCGATGTTCTAGAATAATGGATTAATGCATTTACCCAACATGATCGAGTTGAATATGAGAAACACACCGAAAAGAGGACTCGTGAGTGAAATGGAAATAATTTCCCATTACAAAAAAATTAAAAGAAAGATAATAGGTGATACATAAGAAATTGCACCAGTATGGACACACTTAAATGCAAGAATAAAATCGCTGCAATGTTGTGAGATAAACAAAACGGCATGCACACGTGGGAAAGAAAAGAGGAAGTAAAAGACTTGCCCATAGCATGCTTCCTTTGGTTTTAAATTTCAGAGACAGGACGTGATCGAGTTGTTTGATCTTATTGGAGGTCTACAATTTGCGTTGCAAGCTTGAAAGAAGCGACGTCCACTGTTGTCACCACCCTGACTGTGCTTTGGCATCCCACTGCTGGCATCGATCTGTCAGTGTCCTATTGTAGACATCCCATCACTGTTACCAATCTGTCAGAGGTTTCTGTTGGGGTCCCCTATATTGCTGGTTCAGGTTACTGTCTTTATTGGAGATGGTAGATGGAAGCGTGGGTAGAGGTTGAAGATTGTAAGTTACCTGCTGTAAGATCCAGGTGGCGGGTAGGCCCGGTTGGGAACCTGGAGGAAGTAGTGTTCGAGTAGGCCTGCAACATGCAGCAGAGTGATTGCAGAGGTCAAGAAGGTCAGAGGTTACATGCATCTGAGCGCTCAGTGAGAAAGTCACAAAAAGAGAGATCTGAGAAGCAGTAAGAGAGGGAGGAGGGAGTGGGGGGCGGTGTGGCATGTATGGTGTACTTCTCTATGTGTTACAATCTTACCAATTGGTAATGAAGAAAAGGAATTCAATTGAGTACGCAATACATGCAGGTGTACCGCAGGGTAGCATTTTGGGACCTCTTATGAGGAATATACCACAAGACAGAGTAGGAATCATTTTTGAAACACATCAAGAACATCGCTAAGAATGTATCGAGAAACCTTGCATCCCTGAGATGCATTTCACGGATTCTTTATCCAAAAGTACGAGGTTCTCTACAAAGCCAAGGACCGCTTTCTGATGGAGTATGCGTTTTTGACAAGGGGAGGAGCTGTTAAGAAGTACCTCGCTCTCTTTGACAGAATACAATACGAAGCAATCAACTCAACTATGAAGATTTTGGGACTCCAAACGGCTTTAGGAATCTCCAGAAGGATGTGGCGGGTCTCACCTTTCTGTTCAAATTACGAGAGCTAGAGCTACACCTGCACCACTGCGGCAGACAGTTCGTCAGACTACACGTACCACCAGGACTAGAGAAAGGGAGCCGGACACACTGAAGCAGTCACTCTATAAAACATAACTTTATAAGTGACAGTTAATTCTAAAAGGCAATTGGATGTAAAACACATTTCAAATTGTAGACATAGTATCCAGTTCTAGAATTCATGTAACTCGAATTTTAGCTGTAGATCCCCCCTTTACAGTAATAGCTTCTAGCTTAGTTAAGTTTACATTTTCTTCTCAAGTATATGTCTCGTACTTTATATTGGTTTAGCATTTAGTGTGTGAGCTTTAGTCCGTGAATTATGGGACAAGCAAGTCGAAAGTTCTTTCATAATCCGACACTGCACATGTATTACTAGATAAAGAAAATACAGAAAATGAGAGGGAGAGCGGGAGGGACCAATATGTATTATCGGTATTTAGTACTTGTTTACTGGGGGAAAAAAATATTTCCTAGAATATGGATTTTCAATATAAAACGTAGGTACCGTATTTCAACTCAGAATGAATGAAACGGGTTTCATACTTTAATGTTGCATTTGGCAACACGTATTCCTACTTTACATGTAGGTGACCGTTCCTAAACATTCCAAAACATATTTACTACAATGCGAGTCCTCAGGTTGCCAATTAAAAGATCGTAGTGCTATCAACATCCAACGAACAATCTATGGCATTCGTAAAAATGTAAATTTGATATACTGTGTTGTATTGTGGATATTGGAGAGAAAATTTGTGCGG
>NC_091553.1:16825757-16828257 GCF_042767895.1 Penaeus vannamei
TGAGTATGTGGTCAATCTCCTTGGTTATATTACCCACTTCATTGTCCCATGTCCAGCGATATGGGTCTGGCTGTTGGTATCAGGAGCCAGAAATCCTCAATTTCTGGGACCTAGCAAAGTCCTGGAAAAGGAGGCTATTTTCGCTGCCTGCGCCAGCTCCAGAATCATGGGGACCAACAGACATCTCATAGCCAGCTCGATCACAGCCAGATGCCACATTGAAGTCACACAGAACAACACGAATATCTCACCAGGGACACCTGACTGACACAGATGCTAGTTTGGTGTAGAACATCTCTTTCACGTCAAGTTTACAAACATTTGTAAGAGCATACACAGCAATAAGAGACATGAAGCCAAATGCTAGCTTCAATCTCATTACCATTATACGCTCATCAACTGGAGTAACCTCTATTACCGAGGGCTGGAGTCTGCTGGAGATGGCCATGGCTACTCCCTGGAGATGGTGACCGTCACTGCGGTCTGACCAGTAACAGATGTAGCCACCTATTCTGATCATGCCAATGCCAGGTCTTTTCATCTCCGAGAGAGAAGCCATCTCCACCCTCAGCCTCCCCAGTTCCCTCAACAGCAGAGGCAATCGATCATCATGACGCAAAGAATGGACATTCCAAGCCCCCACCCTGACTCCCTGGCTGAGGTATAGCCTCGGGCAGTCGCTCCAGGTGGACGTTACCTCTGTCACCCCGCCTACACTGCTCCATATAAAAGGGGCCGGAAGGCTGTGGGACCCATCATCCACCTACGGGGTGGATGATGTAAGCTTCACTCCAAGCTGGCGACTGCCAGAATGCAGGCAGGATAAAAAGTACTCCCTCCCATCCTGTGTCCCAACAAGACCCACAACCTGCCTCTCTTGCTGGGTGAGACGAGCATTTCCAAATATTTTAAACACTGCCAATTGTTTTATATCTGAGGGGAGGAGGACTGGCAAGGCCCATATATATATATATATATATATATATATATATATATATATATATATATATATATATATATATATATATATATATATACATATATACATATATATATACACACGTGCAAATATACATATGTCTAGATATACATATTTTATCTTTATCTATATCTATCTGTCTATATGTACATACATAACACACACACACACACACACACACACACACACACACACACACACACATATATATATATATATATATATATATATATATATATATATATATATATATATCCTTATGCCGGTCACCCGTCACATAGACCGCCTGATCCTTCGACCTGACCTGAACCCCCTTCGCTTCGTGTCTCCTGTCCTCACCTACCCCATGTTCCCCGTGGTGCTGAGTTTCCTCTCTCCCCCTGACCTGACCTCCCTTCGCTTCCGTTCTCCTGTCCTCACCTGCCCCGTGTTTCCCGAGTGATTCTCCTCCCTTCCCTTCTCAGACCCGAAGATGGAATCGAGGACGATTCCGAAACTGTTGTCTCACTTTCTTCAACAAATCTAGTTTGCGCATTGTGTTTTTTTTTACCATATATATATATATATATATATATATATATATATATATATATATATATACATAGTTAGATAAAGATATATATTTCTACACACAAAAAAGAGAGGTTATATATTCATATTCTTTCTATATATACCGAGTGCCAACGGGGAGTGTGTAAAACTTCGCTATCCTTACTCACGTATGAGTAAGTAGGTAATGCCTATGGATGCTAGATAGCTCCTAGTTGCACACTCCTTTTAGTGGGTCGTGTATTAGTGATTAGAGTGACCGTCTTGCAAGTTCCAGCTCCTAGTTGCACACTCCTTTTAGTGTGTTGTGTATCAGTGATTAGAGTGACCGTCTTGCAAGTTCCTTGCAATGGCGTTGATGGTTCGAATCCCTTTCGGAGAGGTTATATATTCATATATATATATATATATATATATATATATATATATATATATATATATATATATATATGTGTGTGTGTGTGTGTGTGTGTGTGTGTGTGTGTGTGTGTGTGTGTGTGTGTGTGAATGTTTGTATGTATATGTATACATATACACACAAATTTCTTTTTTATATATAAATTAAATATCTATGTATTTATGCGCGCGCGCGCGCGCGCACACACACACACACACACACACACATACACACACACACACACGCACGCACGCACGCACACACACACATATATGCATATGTATATAACAGATTCAACTTCTTGCTGCTGCACTAGTGCATGTTGGTAAACTTGCTCACTTCTGCGACAAAGCGGAACAGGGAAGGGGTGGGTGGGGGGTGAATGTCCTACCCCCACCCACCCCACCCCCATCACCAGACGACCAAAATATGAGTCATTCAAATTCAGACATTCCTCTCGGCACCCCAACTGTCCGAACATGCCGGGAAATCGGACTGTTCCTTTTTTTTTTTTTTTTTTACTTTTCTCATGCAGTGTAGAATTTTAATTTTCTCTTCTCTCATGCAAAAGACAA
>NC_091553.1:16838257-16848257 GCF_042767895.1 Penaeus vannamei
ATGCTATTTTTATGATTCAATTTTAGAATTCATTAAACAATAATCATATGGAGTCACTGAACAAGCCTATAGGATTAGTGGAAACGTATATATAAGCAGTATTTAGTAGAGCAAGGAAAGTGCCAAGTAGAATTTTTCCTACACATGGGAGATGAGTTCAGGATTTCGGAAACGAATTCTGCTTTTTTACGCCATTGTATAAACACCGCCCGTCTAAACCTAGAAAAAACTGAAATCCATTACTAGAGGCCCACTTTGTGTCTACTGCGCTTTTTTTTAGGGAGAGGCCTGGCCGTGCTTATCTTTCAGAACACAAGTGCGTAAAATATAATTCTTAATCATTCTTAAGAATCCATAGATCCAAAAAAGAAAGAAAGAAAAACAAAACATAACACGGAAATTACTTTCGTTTTTTGATAGAATAGCTGGAAATATTTGAAAACTTTTTCGCAGAAACACACGGTGTCATAATTAATTTCTTCAATTTTGTATATTGTCAAAAACGTGTCTGTATATAATTTGAACACATAGTATGGCTTTGATAGCAATTAATATATATGTATATATATATATATATATATGTAACACACACACATACACACACATATATATATATGTGTGTGTCGTTACTATAATCGGACGATATGTATAAATGACATTACCAGGTTAAGAGCTCTCTTCCACAGCGCGAATGAAAACCAATGTTATTGGTGGGTGGATGTGGGGAGAGAGAGAGAGAGAGAGAGAGAGAGAGAGAGAGAGAGAGAGAGAGAGAGAGAGAGAGAGAGAGAGAGAGAGAGAGAGAGAGAGAGGGGGGGGGGGGGCAAGGAGAGATGGGGGAAAGAGAGGGGGCGGGGGGAGGAAAAAGTAAAAGACAAGTCTTGAGTGGTCACTCGTACTGTTTATGTTCTTGATGATAGTTGAGCGTACTGTGCGGAATGAGGTGTTCGACAGTGAGGTCTGGAAGCCAACAATGACATAAGTTTAGGGATAACTATATTTGGAAATGTATTTGGTGCTGCCAAGTCTTATACAAACTACTGGAACTAGTCAATATATTTCTGGCACTAATTTGTCATTAATAGTTGCCCTGAAGCATCCGGTATCAAATGTTACGACATCTCTGTTCGGTTTATCCTCCGTAATTACTTGTAGTTTCCATGTGTTTACGTTGCACTGAACAACAAAGATTACTGCTGATTTGTAAACGCTGTGTCAACGTAAGGGTTGGAGGGCGTAGAGGTTGGTGGTTAATGAAAGGGGTCTTGTTTAAGGAGTTTAATGGTGAGGTAAAGGTGTGACCCCTGAGAGTGACCCCTAGCGCCGAGGGCGGGGTGTGACCTCCTGTCCTGTGACTGCTTCTCCTGTCTGCTGGGTCTGGTCTCTCTGCTGGTGATTTCTCTCTCTGCCTGACGAGACGTCCTTATATCCAGCGACTCCTTGTCCTGCTGGCGGAGGTGCCTCGTATCCTATTCTTTGGGTGTCCATTCTTCCGGGCGTGACAAAGGGCTGGTCGCCGGAAGAGAAAGTCTTGGGCTGGCAAGGAAGGTGTGAACAGCTGTTTCATCTGGACTAAGAGAGGAAGGCACAGCTTCCGTTTCGGACGGAAGTGTATTGATGACACGGATTGGTAAAAAAAAAAAAAAAAAATGTCCAGATATATTGGAAACATTGCAGGCTTTCAAAGGCACTTTCATTCGACACTTCTTTTCGTGATACAATAAAATCTGTTCTTGCAAGGATAGGATGAACATCATGTCGGTTTTCAACTGCTTTCAATAATCACTTTAACTTCAGTGACGAATATCACTTCTTTGGCAGAAAATCACACTGTATGCAGAGACAGTTCTGAAGCGCAGCTGGATTTCAGAATTGCCTCGCTTCTACAAGCCTATTAATTTTCATTATATAATATACATATATATATATATATATATATATATATATATATATATATATATATACCACCTTATCACACGGTTGTGGTTTGCCATTCATATTTTTCTAAACTACGTTTTAATGTATTTTTGTTTGATATTTTACTTGTTTTCTGAACAGACCCAAATTGTACGAAATAAGAGATAGATCAAAATATATCAATAATCTCGGGGGCTGCAGATAATGTCATCAGCAGTGTAAAATACATTCAACTACTTTCATTAGCAGGCACCCACGGCAGTCGACCACCAAGCCGCGGGGATGAAGGGTGCTATACAAATATCGACTGGTCCACAGAACATGAATAAAGACCTGAAGCCAAATAAAACTTCGAAATTCACAAATATAAGTAAAAAAACTCGACTAACGCAAGTTTTCAGATAAACCGCCACATGAGGTTTATTGGCATATGCTCCTTACACTTCACCTATATATCCCTTTTCATAATGTTTGCACAAACCTCTCGTTATTCTAAGGATAGTAGCTATACAGGGATGTGTAGATATTTGAAAATGGACAGAACCATCTATAAGATATGCCACTTCCTCAGAACTTGAAATCATGATTTTTTTATGGTTCCATTTACTTTGCTCTAAATATTTCCTTCCATATTTTCAATTAATTTTTGACATCTTTTCTCCTTAAATCATTATGGAATTTAGGTATTTGAAGAACTAACATAATTATTATGTATACTTGAAATACAATTATTACATTACATAAGAATGTTAGTGTTCGTTGGTATATGGATAGAAAAGATGGACCACAGTGATGAAGGATACTTCAGGTGAACAGATATTTTGTCATTTTATCATCCTGATGGATGCAAGGTTGCTGTTAATAAAAAGACTGGAAAGGGATCACATAGAGTCCAGATATATGAAATGTCACAGATGCAATATATTGCTTACTTTAGTTCATGTAAGCTTAGTAGTAAACAGGAAGCAACCTGTTCTACGCCAGGTAGTGGTAGGAAGATAAGTTGTTTCTATGCAATAAAACAACAGCTCTGAAATGACCTTGGACATTCGTCAAAAAAATACAAAGAAATACTTTAGGAAAGGGCTGTATATTGTGAAATTATAGATTTTTCCTCTTTGTAAAATGTACACATCAAGAATCATTGGTTTTGATATTTGGTAATATACATTCTCAGACGATTCTCTTTCTCTCTCTCTCTTCTTTCCTTCCTCCCTCTACTTCTCAATCCCTCCTTCCCTATTTCCCTCTCTCCTTATCTCTCTTCCCTCTCACTCTCTTTCACCTTATCTGTCTTCCCTCCCTCCCTGTATCCTCCCCTTCCCTCCCTCGTTATCTCTCCCCCTTTTTCTATCCTTATCTCCTTTTCCCCCTCACTCCCTGTATCCTTTCCTTCTCTCCCTCGCTACCCCCCCTCTCTCTCTCACTCCCCCCACCCCCCCTCTCTCTCTCTCACTCCCCCTCCCCCCCTCTCTCTCTCTCTCTCTCTCTCTCTCTCTCTCTCTCTCTCTCTCTCTCTCTCTCTCTCTCTCTCTCTCTCTCCCCTCTCTCTCTCTCTCTTTCACTTTTCAGTATATCAGTGTCGGTCGTAGACTGAATTTTAATTCAGTGACTATTATTCTTACATCACATCCCTCTCCGCAGGTCCAGACTCACTGCATGCAGAATACATGGCCTAACTACGCGGAATTCAATGTATCTCTAAAAGTCATTTCTCTTTCGGGTTTCAATGTGAGCTTAAGAATTATTTGAAGTTATCAACTGTAACAATTACTGTGAATGGTGATTCTTCCAGAGTATTATCGAGACATCATGTACATAAAAGATCTACATTTTTTCCTCAAACCAAAATTACTTATATATGCATTTAGTTTTTCATAGTTCCTTTCCAACTTCATAATTTCAGAGCGATCTTAGAAAAGAAAAATGCCAGATAACGAGAAAGCCGAAAGTCATATATCGTCAGACTGATAACTCAACATGTGACAGGCCCCGTGGTGAGTAATGGATATACCACAAAAACATGTACCTTACTCTATATTCTGTACCATATAGAGAGCCCCTACCATCTCCTGTGAAGTACAGAGCCTCGAAAATATGAAAATTGTGCTTTAAGTAAGATTTTTTTTTATCAGAGTTGTAATTCGAATACAATTATTAAGCAGGCCTTAGAGAAGAAAAATGTGAAATATGAATCATAAAACAGCAATATCCGTTACCATAAAAAATAATGTATGACCGACTGTGAGTATTAGTATAAGTGAGAGTTATAGTGTGAGTAGGAGTGAGAGTGAGAGAGAGAGAGTGTGTGTGTGTGTGTGTGTGTGTGTGTGTGTGTGTGTGTGTGTGTGTGTTCGTACGCGCGCGCGCGTACGGGCGCGCGTTGTCAGATTTGCAGAGCATTTTCCGTCACTCCTAGAATTTTTTATACAATAGTTTCTTACTAGCATCTTTTCTCTTTTCGATGTCTTGGTATAACGTCCAGGTTTCGAAATTGCACGGACCTGAAATTTTAACCAGTGCAAGAAAGGTTTACTTTTGTGAGAAGGATTTTCTGAACAAATCGAGATTTATTGATAAATCAGTCCTCTACGTTCAGAAGTTTCATATAATCTTTTCACATTGCCTTTGTGTCTGGATGTTTGCTGATGTCTGCCCTCCTAGAATCAAGTCACAAGGTATACACTGTCTGAAATTCTGATGTTTCAAGTAAAGTCTTCTGTATGTATCAAATCAATGGCTGTCTATATTTCGTTCCATATAAATGTAGTATAATTTATGAAGATTACTTGCTGACCCATTGAAAATAGCAATGAATAGGTAAAAGCAGTGATATGAAACAAAGCGTAGAAAGCTAGTGTACGTTAGGTTACACTCTCTATGCCTTTCGTGATACGAAACCCTTTCTGGCCATCCAATTTTCGGAGTAATTGAATTAGTCTTAGGCTGACATGCTGCTACACTGACCCGTCGAATAATTACGTTTTCAGTTTCAGGTTAATGATAACATGAAACTCATTTATTATGAGAGACTACCATTTACCTTTCCAGACCAATTTACACTGCCTGTTCAGGGAAGACGGGGGAATGCTACGTAAAGCCTCCAAACAAAATCTCTGAGATTTTTTTCCAGGTTTCCCTGTTACACCTAATCCTAATGAGCTGAATTGGGGATGGATGACGAAATCCAGGACAGATAAATATAGCAAACTAAATTCAACCAATCATATATAATATCCACAGCTGTTTCGAAGTTCGAAGGTGTAGGCTTTGCAGTATTGAGCATCAGGAAGACTGTGATAGCTAACTATCATTCATTAGCCTTATTTTTTCCGCTGCAGATCTGCATGTCATCAGTACACCAGTTACACCGACCAAGGATCTTAGAGATCTGTTCATTCCAATAAATAAACAACAACATTCGGATTGAGGGTGATTCAAGATGATTGTGTTGCATGGTAACATTGGTGGTATTCATTGACATGAGCGAGCAACGGGGTAAGGCAATTATCATCAGCTGTGTGGTTCTAATTTGTATTTACGCTGAAATAAATTTTAATATTATTCCTTATCAGATTATTATGTGTACAACAATGTACTACTAATGATCGTAACTTGGCCAAGCTCGAAGGCACGTAGATATAATGCTCCTAATTAGGTCTTCTAATTAGTGTGTTCGCGATACACAAGAGAAAACATTATCATCTTACACAGAAAGTTTAGGCTTTCCAGAAATAATAATATAAAATGACATATTTTCATCAATACTCCCTTTTTATGATAGATTTTAATTTTCAAAAGATCGATTTCTTTTATTACGTCTAAGCCAGCATGAATGCAAGTTCTTATTAATTAAGTATATAAATTGTATATTTGATTCCTGTACATTATGTTTGTGTCAGCATCACATACACACACACACACATACACATACACATACACATACACATACACATACACATACACATACACATACACATACACATACACATACACATACACACACACATACACATACACATACACATACACATACACATACACATACACATACACACACACACACACACACACACACACACACACACATATAAATATATATATATATATATATATATATATATATATATATATATATATATATGTATATATATATATTTTTTTTTTCTTTGTATTTCTGGTTTATATTGTTTATGATACACTATTGTTATACTTGAAGATTTTTTTTTTTTTTTTTTTTTACAAATCTAAACCATCAAATAATATGGAAACCAATGGTCTCTTCCCAATTTGTTTTAATATACATAAGATAATCCTAAGAACTCTTGAATATATTGTGATAAATAGTGTGAAAGGTTTGCATTTTCTGTTTCATGCGGTGATATTTCAAAAGTGACATAATATCCTCAACGATCGTGGGGGTTATGTAAGATATAAGTTTGTAACGTTTATCTACTTATTTATTTATTTATTAAGGACTTTGTAAATATGTTTCCTATAAATACGTATCATTTAGGGTGATAATCCGAAACACGATTCCAGCTTTGGTGATGTGTTGTTAAAACAATTAAATTGCCTATAATTGGTCTGTGATTGATGATGATCAGCCTGTGATGAACCTGTGACTGAGACTGTAATTGGAACTGCATTGCCCATACTTTCAGTTCATTTGGCAGTCGGAATGCAGTGAATATTTTTTACTGTTAATTACTTACAAATACGCCATTAATGTAATCGTTGTTTTGGTGTATAACGCCAATGATTAAAAATTATTTATATATTTCTGATTTATGTTCCTCAATTTCTTAATCAAATTTTCTGTTGGTCAAATCCTTACTTTATTTTGCAATTGGTAAAGGGAATATATAAGCGTGTTTTGTCTGTTCCACCCTGACGTTATACCCTTTTAAAGCGCTTGCCGATGAGTTTTTATTATACGGTCTATAACGCTGATTTATAACTCTATTAAAATACAGACCATGGTACAAAGTGAAACATGACTAAGATATCTTACAAAAGAGATCGAGAAAACTAGTATCAAAAAAAAAAAAAATTTCAAAAAAAAAAAAAAAATCATTTCCGACGTCAAATACATTCATGAAAATTTTGATAAGCAATACAATGTATGGTCAGAGCACACTTTTATTAATGGTGCTTTTGAGTCAGAATAGAGGGGATGTAGCTGTTATGGGTGCGTGTTTTAAGGGGGAGCGTAGGAGACAGGGGGCAGGTGGGTGTGGGGAAGGTAGGGCCCAAGAAAACCTGAAACGCAAGAATTGGGGCTGATAGGGATGGCTAAGCTCAGACAAAACAGGGAAGCAAATGAATCATGAATTTTATGCATATAAGTTAATGACCGTGATCAGTCGGCATTAAGATCATTAAATACCTTTAATATCAAGAGAGGCAAAGCTCCAAGGAACATGACTTTAACTTTCTATGGATGGATATATGGTAAATAAGAAAAAATGGCCGGTCTGCGTGTGATTTACATTTTACAGCACTGTTTAGTAGTTTGACTTGTCCCTTGTCTTATGAGGCCCGTACTTTGAGTTTGATACATATATTATATCTATGCGCGCGCGCGCGCGTGTGTGTGTGTGTGTGTGATATATGTTATATATATGTAGAAAAACCCACAATATATATATATATATGTTACATATATATTTTTATATACAAAATACACACACACAATATATATATATATATATATATATATATATATATATATATATATATATATATATATATATATATATATATATATATATATATTTATATACAAAATATACACACACAATATATATATATATATATATATATATATATATATATATATATATATATATATATATATATATATATATACATATATATGTATATATACATATGTATATATATATGTATATATATATGATTTTTTTTTTTTTTGAGAGAGACAGAGAGAGACAGAGAGAGAAGTTATTCCTCTTTGCTATTATACCCACAGACGGAGCATTCCGAGTAGTCGAGAGGGTCGCCAGCTCCATGATGGGTGATGAACTTCCGCTGCCGAAACACCACTTCGTCAGCCAAGTGACGTTATGCGTGGACTCCGGATACTTCGAGTCTGCAGGGGAAGAATGTCAGCAGATTAGTGGTCTTGCCACGGGCTCCCTTCTGAGTGCAGTCCTGGCCTGCCTCTTCATGGAGACGTTGAAGAGGGGCCGCTACACGGATATAATTCGCAGACATTCCAAATGGCTTCGTTACGCCATACGTTGACGTAACTTTACTCCGTCTACGAGAAAATCCATTTTAACTTGAAGAAGAGGTTCAGAAATGTACCTTTCCTGGACACTCTAATGCATCGGGATGACGACGGCCTGCGTTTCTCATTGTACAGAAACTTTACTAATATAGATGATAAAATCCGCTACTACGCCCACAGCAATAAAACACAGGCTGGGGTTTTGATTGGCTTCTTCCTTAGAGCACTGAGGATCTGCAGCACTGAATTTCTTGAGGCTGAGATTACCTATGTAATTAATCTTTTCATTAAATATAGACATCCAAGTGGCTTCTTGTTAAACCTCAGAAAGAAGGCGGCATCTGATTTCTTAATATTACCAGTATGAAACTTTTCCTAGGCGATCAGCAGGTACTTTGGCAGTACAGTGAAAATCGTCAGCATATCCATTGAAAAGGTAAATGAAATAATATGAGGCAGAAAGCAACCCGCAAACAACCCCGACAGCGATGTATATCGCAAATTCTGCAGCAGATGCGCTAAGGTATACTTAGGTGAAACGGGACATGGTTTCAACACCAGGATCTGCGAACATCGAGCTGATGTCCACCACCACTGGACTTCCAACGTCATGGTGAAGCGGGGCATCTGCCGAAATGGGGGACTGTACAAGCAGAAAGGAAGAATTGTGGAAGCTGCATATATCGTGACAGTAAAACGTAAACACTACACCGGGCACCTTCAGATTATACAAGGTCGCGTCAACATTTATGTGTGAAACAAATGACAGGTCACGGGCGTCTAACATTTACATGCTATGTAGTTTCTTTTATGTATTTCCGACGAAGATATATTCGAAACCGGTTAAATGCATATCTTGTATTTTTAGTTCATTCTCATCCATGCCTTTTCTACATATATATGCATATGTGTTTGTGTATGTGCGCGCGTGTGTGTGTGTGTGTGTGTGTGTGTGTGTGTGTGTGTGTGTGTGTGTGTGTGTGTGTCTGTGTGTGTGCGCGCGCGCGTGTGCACACACACATATATACATATATATATATATATATATATATATATATATATATATATATATATATATATATATATATATATATATATATATATATATATATATATATATATATATATATATATATATATATATATATATATATATATATATATATTGTGTGTGTGTGTGTGTGTGTGTGTGTGAGCGCACACACACACACACACACACACACACACACACACACACACACACACACACACACACACACACACACACACACACACACATATGTATATAAACACGTACATACAAACATCCTTCAAAGACTACGTTTCGGAAAACAAACGTAGCTGCTGCTCAATTTCTCTTTGTTTAATATATTAACGTATCTCATAATTCATCAACAGTGTTTTATTGTATATTTTATCTAGGTATGCAAACTATAACAACCCTCACATTGATGTAGTACCCTTACAAGAATGTAAAAGCAGATTTGACTTTTGATTTTATTTATTTTCTCTATGTGAATATCGAAAAAGCATATAACCTTTATATTTTTGCAATTTTATGTAATTTAGGCCATTTTTAATGTGCTGAACTTCAGCTTTTTCTTTTACTTTTAGTATCAAAGTAAAAACACTCGCCCTTGCATTTTACACTAAAAGTTAATGAGGGTAGGTGTATAAGCACAAAAACACAATAGTCTTTTTGTCATAAAGAGAGACGGTTGGTTTGAACGTTATTTATTTTGAATAAATCCCAGAAATTTGAATGTGAAAATTATATGCAGGTAACGGATAATATATATATATATATATATATATATATATATATATATA
>NC_091553.1:16868257-16870757 GCF_042767895.1 Penaeus vannamei
TATATATATATCTATATCTATATATAAATATATATATATATATATATATATATATATACATACATATATATATATATATATATATATATATATAAATATATATATATATATATATATATATATATATATATATATATATATATATATATACATACATATACACACACAAACACACACACACACATACATACATACATACATACATATATATATATATATGTTTGTATTTATGTATTTGTATATATAAGTACATTATATATATATATATATATATACATATGCACATATATACATATAGGTATAAATATGTATACATATGTATATATATGTATGTATGCATGTATATGAGTGTATGTATATAAATATACATATATACATGAATGTTAATTTGCATACATACATATATATATATATATATATATATATATATATATATAAATTATGCGATATATATGATATACTGTTATATACATGGAAGGTAATAACAGACAGGGATATTTTCTAAGGCTGGTCCCGGAATCCATGAAATTATTCAAATTACCCAGACGGTTTCATTAATCTCAACCAGGTCAAGCCTAACACCTCTACGTTCGCATATCGTTCGTCTTTGTCAGGAACGGTGGACGCTACCAAAACAAATATATATAAATCCCTATTTAATACTTTATACAGGCCACAGTTTAATGTTTTACTTAGTATTAGGCAATGGTGTCCTGCAAGTCTCTATAAAGGTTTGTTTTACAAGACATTATTATATGGCGGTTCGGTAATGACTAATGCCGCTAGTAGTAGCCGCTAGTTTGAAGAATTTGATTATTTATGTTATCATGATTGTTGTCATTTTCATTATTATAATAGCGATCATTATCATTGCTGTTATTATCATTAGTATCATCGTCATTATCATCATCATTATAATCACAATCATTATTACTAATTTTATATTTATTATCATTATCATTATCATTACTAATGAGATCATTGGTTGTTATTGCTATTAATATTTTGTTGTCATATTGTTGTCATTTTTATTAATATTATCCTTATCATTAACGTTATTACAATTAGTGCTATTATTATTATTATTTCATTATTATCTTCATTGATATTAGTATCATCAGTGTTATTATTATCATTGTTATTGCTATCATTATTATTATCATTATTTTCATTATCATCTTTATTTTTATTATCATCATTATGATACTAATAATCATTATCCTTATTATCAATTTGGAGGGAGAGAGAGACTGGGTAAATTGTAACACTGTTAACTACCGACTCCCCAGCAGTTGTTCCTCAGGGTCCTGTGGGGAAAACGTACGAAACGACTTAATACATACGTTACTTCATCCATAAGCAGGCAGTAGAAATATGAAAGTCCTTGATGATTGCAACACACACACAAAAAAAGAAAGAAAAGTCCTATAACAACACACCATACTACTCGAAGGATTAAATATTCGTTATTCGGCTCCATCTGGCAAACAGATTAAATATTTCACTACTACCCAAAGCGGATAAAAAGTGTACCTTGACATTGATGCATACCGTCGATAAGAAAAAGATCTTAATTTCCGAAACGAAATGGTGTTCTGGATCTATGGTCCAATTGTTTCTTTGTTATCATTTATGTCAATTATGTAGATAGGTAAACATATAGATGTACAGCACATGCATATAATATATATATACATATATATATATATATATATATATATATATATATATATATATATATATATATATATATATATATATATATATTCATATATATATATACATATTATATATATATTCATATATATATATATATTTATATTTATATACACACACACTGTAACTACATACATATATGTAATATACTTATATGGTAGAACTTTCTCACCTTCCGAAGGAAATGGGGTTTTGCAAGAATAATCAAGAGCTCATGGATATGCAAATGTTTAACGAAATGTTTTCCGGTCACGCAAAAAAATAATCCGAAGGCTGCCAAGACTCTCGTCAAAAGTAAAGGACGATCTTATACTGGAAAATAACCTTTACGGTCCCTGATCAAATTCCCCTGCGAGCCAATGACGCAGCTCCCGCCGAACAATTGAATTACCAGTTAGTAAGCTACCTCTGAGCTCCGGGAAAATGCGATTGCAACTCTAAAATCCTGCTCCGAGGTGTAAGTATTGTTGAGAAAAACATCCGCATAATACGTTCTTTTTTTCTTTCCGTTTTTCTGTGTAGCAGGTATTTCTTTTTTCATCTCATTTAATATCTATCACTTATTTCGTAACAGTATCATACTCAGTTGTGTTTTTCTCAGTTGATTTTTCATTAATATTCATTAAAATGGTTACTGTATAAACACACACACACACACACACACACACACACACACACACACACACACACACACACACACACACACACACACACACACACACACACACACATATATATATATATATATATATATATATATATATATATATATATATAAATGTTT
>NC_091553.1:16875757-16878257 GCF_042767895.1 Penaeus vannamei
GAGAGAGAAAGAGAGAGGGGGGGGGGAGAAGGAGAAGAGAGAGAGAGGAGGGGGAGGGAGATAAAGAGAGGATGCGATAGATAGATATTGAGCTTCTAAAGCGATACCAATCTCAATACAAAAGTGTTGATCAATACTTATCGTTGAGGCATGTATTGCGTTACTGCCCATCTCTGTTTACATACATCTATAGATACAAGGATTCTAAAATCACGCAGCAAGATGAATACTACCACTTAAAAATAAACTTCATATACAGTGGTCTTTAGGTCGTTCTCTGTAGGCAAATCTATAACTATATTTTTATTTTAGTCTTTATATATATATATATATATATATATATATATATATATATATATATTCATATCTACATTTCTGGCTATTCATACATATTTGCAAAAACAAACACAAGCATATAAGTACGTACATATGTCTACATATATACCTAAAATACACATACTAATCTAACACACACACACACACATATATATATTTATATATATATATATATTATATATATATTTTTTGCGTGTATGTGTGTGTGTGCGTGCGTGAGTGTGTGTGTGTGTGTGTGTGTGTGTGTGTGTGTGTGTGTGTGTGTGTGTGTGTGTGTGTGTGTGTGTGTGTGTGTGTGTGTGTGTGTTTGTGTGTGTGTGTTTGTGTGTGTGTGTTTGTGTGTGTGTGTGTGTGTGTGTGTGTGTGTGTGTGTGTGTGTGTGTGTGTGTGTGTGTGTGTGTGTGCCCAGATGCAAATGTGTGTATATCTATCTATCTATCCATCCCTCTAATTGTCTCTAATTGTAGTAGCTGGACTTCCAAGCGGGAAGCGGAGTAACAAGAACTTCAAAACAAGCGTTACAACGAAGAACATCACCTTTGGGTTGAAACTCAAACAAAATGTTGTACTTCTTGGTCCACTTTAATGAAAAAAACGAGCGATTCGGGGGTACTTCCACCCATTCTCAATGATGAACTGCAAACATGGATAATACTTAATATTAACATTTAATTAAGATGAAATACATACGTAATATATTATACACGATGGAAAGTGACAGATTATCCTTAAATCTGAACAGCAAGTGGAGAAACTATAATTAAAGATTAATCTATTTTAGGCTAAAACCATCTGAATGAGCACAACAAATGCAATATCAGAAAATCATGATTTGTATAAGACTAATAAGACAATGCAAAGATTATTTGAAAATTGACAAATGGAAGAACATATGAAAAGGATGATGAAATATCACAGCTTATTTAACACACACACACAAATATGATAATAATAATAATAAAAAAATATAGCACAGCTTTTATCAAAATTAAGTTATTTACAATTAACAGAAATTATAATTGACATTGTGTATATCCTGCACGGCACAATTACCAAAATTACAACATAAATGTGAGATATTCGACAAGAAACACGATTTTAGAACCTTCGAACAAAGGAGTACAAGCGAGCGCGAAAGCCGGCTGACTATTTTGTGTTATTTCTTACATGTATGCTAAAGGATTAAATTAATATTTAAAAGCTGAATTTATAATGTAACAACAAAATGAAATTGATAAATAAACAAATCAAAAATAAATAAAAAATAAAAAATAATCCATGGACAAAAGGCTGCGCAGTAACGGGATGAGTCTCGGGTAACGCCAAGGAACACAATGAGAGGAATCGGTTGTGTACCAAACCCAAATCTATCGTAAGAAAAAAAACTATCCTTATGAATGTAAGGAAGACTATAGTATTAATGAAAACTGAAATAATGATTAATCTGGTTATTTACTTAAAGAGTTCAATATCTGTTGAAGAAAAATATGCATTTCTTTCTAAATCCAAGTTCAAAATCAAATTGTGATGTGTCTGTGATTTCAAAATTGTAAATAAATTAATTTTGATAAAAGCTGTGACATTTCATCGTCTCTTGTGATATAAGCTGTGATATTCCATCTTCCTTTTTATGTTTTAGCACTTGACAATGAATAAAATAATCTTTGCATTGTCTTATATCTTATCCAAATTATAATTTACTATTGTATATTGTATTTGTTAAACTCATTCTAATGTTCTTAGCATAATATACGTTAATCTTTAGTTATTGTTTCTCCACTTGCTGTTCATATTTTAGGATAATATAATATATTATGTATGTATTTCATATTCATTGTTGATATTTAGTTTTTATTGTCCATGCTTACAATTCACCATTGAGAATGGGTGGAAGTACGCTTTATTTTTTCACTAATGTGGGACAAGAAATCATTTCCTTTTGGAGTCAACCCAATGATGATGATCTTCGTTGCAACGTTAGTTTTTAAGCTCTTGTTATTCCTCCGCTGTATGTATACATTTGCATATATATATGCCCTATATATATGTGTGTGTGTGTGTGTGTGTGTGTGTGTGTGTGTGTGTGTGTGTGTGTGTGTGTGTGTGTGTGTGTGTGTGTGTGTGTTGTGTGTGTGTATGTGTGTGTGTGTGCGTGTGTGTGTGT
>NC_091553.1:16883257-16885757 GCF_042767895.1 Penaeus vannamei
ACGCACTACCGCATTTATATGAATAAACCGAACCTGGGTCACCGCAGCTGCAAGACCGGTGCTTAACTAACCATACCACGTGACTCACTAAAGGAATGTGCAACTAGGAGGTACCTAACTTCCATAGACATTACCTACTCACTCATACATTAGTACTGATAGCGACGTTTTACACACACTCTCCATGGGCACTCGGTGAAAAAGTCAGAAGTACTGAAGTGTACTTAAGAAAGATGGAATGATTCACTGCCGCACTGATAGGAATAAATAACCTCCCAGTATTTATGTATGTGTGTTTATGTGTGTGTGTATATATATATATATATATATATATATATATATATATATATATATGTGTGTGTGTGTGTGTGTGTGTGTGTGTGTGTGTGTGTGTGTAATTACTTATTTATCTATTTATTTATATGTATACACACACACATATATATATATTTATTTATTTATGTATATATTTATATGTATATATATATATATATATATATATTTATGTATATATATTTATATGTATATATATTTATATGTATATATATACATATATGTATGCACACACACACACACACACACACACACACACACACACACACACACACACACACACACACACACACACACACACATATATATATATATATATATATATATATATATATATATATATATATATATATATATATATATGCACACGAGAGAAATCAGTCTCATGATAAAGTAATCCCCTTCAACATCTATTCCCTTATACAAATTGTCTGTATATCCCACCTCCTTTAGAGAGGAAGGATGAGAGAGGACACTTCGATCAAACATGTTAGCCAGCTTCGAGGAAGGGACTTTAAATTATAAATTTTATCTATAATGTGGAAAATTACGTAAGGTATTATTGTGAATCCGAAGAATTGGAGACGTAAGATATATCGCGATAAAGTTACAAAAAACGATAAAAGTAGGTAAAAAGAATAATGTAAATATTTGGGAACAGAAGCCGGAGGCTGGACATGAAGTGCAAGCGTTTCTGACAAATGTTGCCTTGAATTATTCGAAGGTGAGAGAGCACGAAGTGTTGTGTGTTTCAAGACCTTGGCAACTGAAGGAATAGCAAAGCGGATTGGGAAGGGTATCTGATGATTCTGTTACGTTGAGCAATTTCAATGAGTTTCTTCGGTCCAGTGCAACTTATATTGCAATCAATTGAGCTACTATGCAACATCAAAATAATCAGTAAATACCTACCCCCTTCATGTGAAAACCCATATTTTTTTTCATCTTTTCTGTAATGGGGAAAGTATAGTGGAGCTCATTGATAACTTAGCTAAATTTCATTGTTTAATACAGGATTACCACAATAACTCAATAGTTGTTGTAACTGGTGACTTTAATGCCCACCCAGAGTCTAGGTTTGGCTCCGAACTGATTGATTTTTGTCGCGAGTATGGCTACGTGATCGGCGATAAGGAAGTGTTGGAGGAGGACTCGTTCGCGTGGGTAAGCGACGCAACGGGTCACACGAGGTGGCTCGACCACGTCGTGTGCCCCAGCTCGCTCGTGGCCAGAAGAACAAATGTTCATGTCAATCACTGTGTTATTGGGTCGGACCACAGACCTCTGTTTTGTGCTTGGTAATGCAATGGTATCACTTTCTGCACTAGAGTTTGATGCTCGGATTAAGTATACAGTCAAGGATAATAATCAGTATTATGTGAACACAGAACGCATGCTAAAATATATAAATTTACCCACTAATGTACCAACATGCAACGAACGAGCTTGTCGTAATGCCTCACACATGAGAGACATACGGACTCTCTACGAAGATATAGTTAAGGCGCTACTCGATTCTGGGCACAGCTCTCACCAGTCACTCAGATATAACGAGGTACCTGGATGGAACGAGTGGGTAGATGAGTGCCACACAGAAGCGAGGGAATGTTATATTGCATGGAGAGACAACGGCAAACCTCGTAATGGTCCTTTGTACTTGCAAATGACACGGTCTGTTTTAAAAATGCTTTGATAATGTGTAAAAGGCAGAGGGAAGAGATAATTAATAAGAAGATTGCAAATAACGTAAAAGGAGACGCAAAAATTATGTGGAAGGAGATTAATAAAAAGAAAAATGTAAAAATGTCTTAGTTCGATTAATTAAAGATAAGAACGGTGATATTAGTAGCTCTGGAAACTATCGTCCCATTGCGCTTGCCAACCTGTTCTCGAAGTTACTAGAGGCCGTTATCCTGGGTAGAATCAAACCGAAAATGTTCTCGTCTGAAAATCAATTTGCATATAAAACGAATCATGGAAATGAAATGGCAATATCTTTATTGAAACACATTACACTTTATAGCAAACGAAAAACGCCTGTATACACATGTTTCTTAGACTTATCAAAGGCGTTTGATAAGGTTTGTCATGAATACCTCTTTGATATTTTGCGGAAGCGAGGGATCCCGGTGCATGTGTTACAGATCCTTCAGTTTTGGTACACCAG
>NC_091553.1:16905757-16908257 GCF_042767895.1 Penaeus vannamei
TTAAGGATTTTCGTGCGTGCGTGCGTGCGTGCGCGCGCGTGTGTCTTATTCACTTTTTTTCTATCATACACCATTTCGATTAAAGCCCTACCACAGACGCATCCAAGATAAAAGCCAATGCAACAATACAATCTTCTGAGAACTCCCCACCTCGATAGGAGGCCCGCCCCTGTTATAGGCAGAACATACCTCCCTCGGCAAATATCTTTAGGAGAGGCATCTTTACGTCTTCTTTTTAGAGTAAGCGCCGGCGAACTGCTCCGGGAAAGTCATTTCGGAAGCCTCTCGCCCCGACGCATTTGTTACGGCTTCAGCCATTCTTTCCACGGCGCTGCGAGGAACATTATACGTTCTTTCTCTTTCTCTCACCGCGTATATGGGGGTTCTACGTCTCGCTCTCGCCCTTTTCCTCACCCTCTTTCTCTTCCTTGTTCTGTGTGTGTGTGTGTGTGTGTGTGTGTGTGTGTGTGTGTGTGTGTGTGTGTGTGTGTGTGTGTGTGTGTGAATCTGTTTTGCTCTTCGTTTTTTTTTTTTTTTTTTTTTTTTTAATATAACATATATGCATATATGCAAGCATTATCAAACCGTCAATTTTCTCACCTTTTTATGAACACTACAAATAATTCTTTACGTGGGTTTGTTTTATAAATTTCGGACTTCTTAGCACGTATATCTATATTTTCAATATACATGTAATCTATTCTTGCATACATCTACTGTGTCTATTTGTCTATACATTTATATCTTAACTATCAAGATCGTCAACAGTAGAATACTTCCTATATTAACATGCACAAAATTCCAGTATTATTTATATCATTAATTATTATATGCCTTACATATGCTGATTTGATAAATAATCTTGTCACATCTTTATCTTCAACATCATCACTATTATTATTGTTATTTGATGGTTATTATGCTTATAAAACAACGCAATTGTTCTTACTATTTTTAATTCATTTTTTTTTCTTTCTCTTTATACAGTGATGATCCATTATTTGTATATACTGAAACTTCTTCATAATCAAGAAACAGTTATAGCAAAAGTATAATTACGATAATCTCATCACAATATAAAGTTTCCCTTGACTTTCCGATGAGCACAGCAGATTATGGCAGTGACAAAGAGGTAAGGAAAGCAAACCTGAAAAAAAAATGAAGGGACACTTTCATTAAAGTATTACAAAGGAATTCCGAGTTCTTAGCAATCCCCTTCCTATAATTCCCAGCTAATCCTAATAAGTAAATTCCCTACACTGATGATGGGGCAGTCTCTGTTATACTTTCACATAAAAAGCGTACTCTGTATCGTCCCTACGTGCTTCTATATTCTCATGTTGGCCCTGGATTTTTGACTGCAGTAAGAAAAGCAGCAGCATTAGTAGCAGTCGCAATAGCTGTAACAGTAAGTGTTAGTAGTAGCAGTAGTAAGTGTGGTGGTAGATGTGTATAATTATTTCGCTTTAAGGTAGTCTTGTACCTTTGGAATCCATTTCAGACTTATCATTGCCATTTCTTTCATTCATACCTATGAGTTTCAGATCATTATTGTTTTAATCGTGAAGTCCTTAGTTTACTTGACACTTTTAAATGACTAGTGAATTTATTATACTGCATATATTGTGAGGCAGCATGTGGCGAGAGGTCGCGACAAATGTCGGCTAAATCAATTTATTTATCATTGAAAATGTAGCCTTCTGTGATTCTAATTATGTCTCTTTTGAGACTCATGCCATAGGAATATATATACAATATACTTAACTAAAATCATCCCCGTTCAGACATGGTGGGCTGATGTGTAGGTCCCCGTCCGTTTCCCACTTGCGCCGGACGGTCAGTGCTGCCGACGCAGGGCGACGGGGAAGTCGCTCCTGCCCAAACAGTCTAGTGCGGTTACGAATGGCGGTTCGGTGGTTAGACGGTGGTTCATTACAGTATTGGTAATAATAGTAGCAGTATTAGTAGTGGTAGTGGTGGTAGTAGTAGTAGTAGTGGTAGTAGTAGTAATTGTAGTAGTGTAATAAAATCTTCCTCTTTACTATCTTCCAAAGAAGATAATAATGATAAAAGTGATAAAGTTTAAAATGATGACTATTTTACTAGCACTACTACTAGTATCACTGCAACTATTGCTACTACAACTACTACTATTATTGCTACTATAGCGACAAATAATGATATCAATGATAATGACAATTACAAGAACTAAAAAAGTTATAATGATGATGATGATAATTATTATTTCAATGCTTATAGTAACAATAATAATATCGATAATAATAATCAGGATAATACCACTAATATATAGTAATGATATTGATAGCAATTGTGATAATATTGATAAAGATAAGGATAAAAAGTAATAGCATATCCAGGTACTCATGATACTTTGATTATTATATTTCTGGGAATTCTCTACCATCTGGTACTGGAAGATCAAAAATTGCAAATGGTAATTTAAATCAAGTTGGATATCCTGATTTTTTTTTTTTTTTTT
>NC_091553.1:16935757-16940757 GCF_042767895.1 Penaeus vannamei
CTCACTCACTCACACACACACACACATATATATATATACAGTAAGACAGTAACGTTTACACAAAACTGAAAATGAAAAAAAGCCAAACAAGACATGAAAATAAAACGGTACGTGTTAGTACCTTGAAAAATATCAAAAGTAACCAAGTCCGAGATGGGAGATGATGTAGTGCGTCTGGTTCTAGTGATGATGATGATGATGATGATGATGATGATGATGATGATGATGATGATGATGATGATGATGATGATGATGATAATGATATCGATATCGATAATATAATTATAATAATAGTAATAATCATTATTATAATGATAATGATGATGGTGATGATAATAGTGACAAAAATTTAAACAAGTATATCATATTATAATAAAACCATGGCATGAAAATTGATATAGAACGATAAAATAGACCAAACGTGGCGAAAACCAATGGTTACAAATATCCATAACCCTTAAAATAATACGAAAAAAAGTGAATTTGAAGGACATATAAACAAAAATGGAAGAAGCAAGATTCAGACTGATCTTTGTCTCGGAAGCGGGATCTCTGTTCATTAGCCATCTTTAATTAGTCAAAAAAGGCTATATCTAATTAATGAGGCAGAGCGCTTCGTCTTTTACTGAAAACGTTAAGCTGATTAGACATGGCTTGCTTTTGCCTGTGATTCACCCTGATGCTGGTTTTCCCCTTTGCTGAGAAAATATACAAAATATTTCCCTTCAGTAGTTGCATTATGACAGAGGACTGTTGTGGAAAAAGGAAAGAAAACAAGGGATTCCCTTTTTCGTCAATTTTTTTTTTTTTTTTTTTTTTTTTTTTTTTTTTTACATATTCCGGAGGCTTGCTGTGCCAACGGATTTTATATCTCGCATTCGAGAACCAAAACAGGAAATTAGGTAAGAATAGATCGGAGCGAAATTCTTGGCTGGCTAGAATGGAAGAGAGTAAAATTAAATTGAAAGGAAATTACAGATATAAACCATGATCAAAGAAGCTGGAATGAAAATATAATTGCACGAGAAGTGAAATAAATAAATAAATAAACAGGGAACATCACGTGCGATACGATTTTTTTTTCTTATTTACCATCATGTTTATTATCATATTTGATATTGGTAGTATTATTACTTTTTGTTATTTATTATTGTTAGTTTGTTGTTTCTGTTCTCCCATAATCAACATTCTTTATTGGGAAAATTAAGAAACACACAAGGTGAACATTCCACTATTAATTGTTTCTGTTATCCAATATCACTAAAGCAAAGGATATTGTGCTTTCCATTTTTTCCTCTTCCGCCCCCCCCCTCTTTCTCTCTCTCTCTCATATATACTGTCATGGCAGAATCAGATGCGGTACCTCGTATAAATAATAATAAAAAAAAAAAACAATTTACAAAATGAATTAAGCATAAATAAAAACTTTTGCTGTTACGCCACGTTCGGAACTCTAGTTGGACAAGATGCTTTGCCCGTTCGGAACCTCTGCTTTAGCGTCCTGGGCAAGTTGTCCATCTCGCCCTCCTTCCCAGCCGGGCGAGCAGGACGAGATGACGTCACAAATGCATTTGTATGTAAACAATGACATTTGCAGGCAACCATGAGATATAGGTAGGTAATTTTATAGCCATTTATTGGTGTTATATTTACTTCATATAAGATATAAGTAGGTAATTTTATAGCCATTTATTGCTGTTATCACAGGGTATTTTTGTATTTGACAGGTGCAGGTAAGTTACCAATGTAACAGAGGAGTCACAGAACCTATGTAGCGAGTAAAATCGACACCGGTATGATAACATAATGACTGTTTACTTTCGAGCTGGTTGCATTGTGGGGAATGAAGGTCTCGTAGGTTTCGAACACGGCCTCGTTGTCCTGCTGGTCGTGACAAGTTGTCTGGACGAATAAAACAAGGAGTTCCGAACGAAGAATCAAGCCTTCTAAAAACTTTTTACCTACAACTATTTATTTGCCCAAGTCCCCCCAATGTCATGCTAGTTTGATTATTTATAATTGTATGATGTCCATTATAAAGCGGAGATGCAGATGTTGTTGGTAATTGTATTAAACTGGACATTTCTACAATTATGTTTGTCAATCTTCGTGATTTATTTCCTTCTGTTGCACGCCTCCCCCTCCTCCATTTTCTCTTTAAAATTACATACACATATAACTTGTTCCTTTATCATATTTCCTCTTCTGCATTTAAATTTACACAATTATTAACTATACAAAAGAGAACTCAGAACTCGACCAACAGTCACCATCAAAAGAGAGAGAGAGAGAGAGAGAGAGAGAGAGAGAGAGAGAGAGAGAGAGAGAGAGAGAGAGAGAGAGAGAGAGAGAGAGAGAGAGAGAGAGAAAGCTCCTTTAACATCGCCGTATATATGCGAAGACAGGAGATATTTTCGCTTTTACAGCCTAATCATGTAATATGCACAAGTGTATCAAAAACATTATATTTCATCGCTCCCTCTTTGCCCGCATAGATATCTTTTCATTTCCCGATTAACTAATTATACTTCTCTTTCTTTATTTCTCTCTCTTTCTCTTTCATCTAATCACGTGTTCTGTATACTTCCATTACTTTCTTATTTCAGATCCGGAAAACACACACACACACACACACACACACACACACACACACACACACACACACACACACACACACACACACACACACACACACACACAAATAAAAAATATATAATAATATTAAATAAATAAATAAATGAATAAATAAAAATAAACCAGAAAAATACCAACCGTTTTTTTCTTTCCTGCAAGTTAGCTTTTGACAGGATGTTGAGACAGGAGTTGCGGTTCCGTATTCTGGAGTCTCGAGGGGCAGAAAAGTAGGTGCGAGAGGTGCAGAATGCGCAGAAAGACAGGGTGACAGCGGTGAGGCGTGGCGTAAGAATTGGCTGGCATGTTTCAAGATGGAGGCTGGATTTATTGGCCGTCCCACGCAGGGAGCTCAAAGCCAGGGTGACCTCGTGTTATTTAGCCTTATTCTGTGACATCTCGCCTTATACTTTTCGTATTTTTCATTTGTTTTATGAACGTTTTGACTGTTACTCTTTTAAGGATGGTTTCATATTTCTTTTCTTTAGTATTAACTGTACTTTATTTTGTCGTTGTACCTATGTTTTTAACATTTTTTTTTTTTTTTGGAGCGGGGGATAATTTACCAATTTTCATATCCAACCATTGGCTAAGCAATCGTTTTCTACGGTTGCTATTGTTTACATCTGCATTTAAATTACTGACAGACCCAGTGTTTGTGTGTCACTCTCTGGATTTTACTGTAAGGCCCACCTTTTCCTTTTTTGAGGGCAATAAAAGGGCGGTTGTGATTTAGGAAGAATTATTTGTGTTGATAATTATTGAGAATGTTATACGGGACCATTTTTAGCCCTTGTATATTTATCGACATTTTATGTTCAGCTCAGAATTGACCGTTATGTTGTTTTGGTATTGTTAATGTATGTTTATTTTTTTTTCAACTTTGGTTTGTTCTTTTGTTTTGTTGTGTTTTGTTTATTTGTGTTCTTTTCTGTTCAGTTTTATTTTTTTAAGACCGCAAATTGATGTGCAGTGCAGAGAAGACAATTTTAAAACATTCTACTGTAACATTTTTACAAGATAGAATGTATACAAAGAGAGAAACTGTACGCTGCTAATGGCTATTAGCAACGACGATAAAACAATAAATGAAAAATGTCTGTATTCTTATAACATACACACGCTGCCCTCGCAGTCTACACTTTATTTGCGTAGTTGCGCTTCCTTCCACCCTCCTCGGATCGTTTAAATACTGATGACAGTGTTGGCAAGGGAAAGAAGGGACTCAGACAGGGTGGAGTAGACGGGAAAGAATGGTAAAAATGGTAGAAGGGAAGTACAAAAATGTAAGGAAAATGTTAGCATATGGCAACAAGACGTGGTGATAACATGGCAGATTCAAAGATGTTTCGGGAGAAAGAGAGAGAGAGAGAGAGAGAGAGAGAGAGAGAGAGAGAGAGAGAGAGAGAGAGAGAGAGAGAGAGAGAGAGAATGAAATGAATAGGCGGTAAGATGATATGCAGATTTACAAACAGCGTGAGAGAGGTGAGGCTTAGATGGTGTGGGCGTGAACCAAAAAAAGTGATGCGGGTTTCATCGGGAGAAGGGCGTTAAGGACGGGGTCGTTAAAGAGATGAAGCAGCAAGAAGAGGAAAACTAGAGAAGAGGTTTATGCGAGTGGCTGGTGTGACAGAGTAGACGGACCTGACCAGCCAAAAGAGGAATGATTCTGGCTGGTAACTTCACTTAACCTGTCTCTATAAAACATTTTTTTTTTCTTTCTATTCACATTATCTGTTTCATTTTGCTTATCTATACAAAATTAGTATTGATTTTTTTTATAAACATTATTTGTATATATTAAGAGTGTTGAATTGTGGTAACAGAACCATATTTTAAAATATAAGGAAAAACACTGTGAGAGAAACCTCACATAAATGCAATAAAACTGATGTAAAGATATAGAAACTTTAATGCGAATGGAATACAAAGCAATGACAAGAGAGGAGGCCATATGGGTAAGTTTCTCATTAGATACTCATTATTTCAGTTATCGTTTATGTAGCTATGCAGAAACAAAGGGAGTCAGATAAAGAAACACATTTAACACACAGTACATTTACTATGGAAGGAATGTGTATCTTTGTAACAAATGTATCCGTTTTAAGCTTGATTGAATTGTAGAAATGCTTATCATATAAGTTAAATACTTATATGATCAATCAAAAACCGTGCTCAAAATCACAGGAAAAACAGGATCTTAGTTATTATTGATGTGGCACAACTGATAAATAGGTACACTACTATCCCTTACATTACTGGTTTAGAGATCGTGGTTTGCTCTTAAAATAATATATGGTTGAATTAAAAAGGATTTATTATAGGTGAATTTGCTACAGGAAAGTAACCCAAAAAAGTAATTTTACCAT
>NC_091553.1:16950757-16953257 GCF_042767895.1 Penaeus vannamei
TATATATATAAAATATATATATGTATATATATATATATATATATATATATATATATATATATATATATATATATAAGTGTGTGTGTGTGTGTGTGTGTGTGTGTGTGTGTGTGTGTGTGTGTGTGTGTGTGTGTGTGTGTGTGTGTGTGTGTGCGTGTATACGATATATAAATACGTATATATATATATATATATATATATATATATATATATATATATATATATATATATATATATATGCATATAGATGGATAGATAAGATAGATATGCACATTATTACACACACACACACACAAACACACATGTGCGCACACACACACACACACACTCACACACAAATGTGCGCGTGCACAGACACACACACACATCCTGCTACCAACCTTTTCCCTTCTGCTCTCCCATCCCACTCTTTAACTCCCCCAGCCAATCAAGCTCTGACATCTCCCCACACCGAACCTCATATGATCCCCAGCCCAGAACCTCTTGAGAACCCTAGCCCTGAACCCCTCATGAACCCCAGCCCCACGTCACCCTCCCCGGGCGATGCAACTAGTAACCCAGTGCTACGCGAACCTGACGTTATCACCGGCCAGTGTTGTCAAGACCCACACACTCATCAGCAACAGAGAATATAAGCAACAAAGAAACACAAGTAACGTCCACACGCAACCACACTAGAAATAGCAAGAGGAAAAACAAGCGAAATAACAGAAGGGAAAACGACAAGCACGACAACAGTTTCCCCTCCCTCAACCGCTCCGAACCGCGAGTGGAGTGATGCAAAGTACCACCATATGTGCCCGGGGTTCCCTAGCCTGACAGTAGTAACACGGCTCATGCTGTGATAAATAATAACTACAATCAATACAGTGTAAGATATGAAACGTCTAATTCAAACAATGTGGCTGCGGATCGGATTACACTCTTAGAAATAAGAAAAAGGGAAAAAAGGAAACAAAAGAGAACAAAGATCAAACGTTAAACCCTTAGAGGGAGTAACTAAACCAGAGGTGTTATAACTTTACATGACAAACAGCCATACAGACACAGATGAAGCAGATATCGAGTATCATCTGCTCGTTAACTTTCCTGAGGTGGACGATGTGAATGCATTTAAAACATAAATGAGTCATTCATATTATGCCAGCTTCATTGTTTCACTTAAAGGCAAGGCTCTTGTAGCTGATGAATTTCTGAAGTCAGATTCCTTCTCCATCCCCGTGAGTCTTTTTAAATAGAAACAAGTACACAACCTCGCAACCCATGCGTGATGTTTGACCAACATGACTCGTCAACATTAGTGCCAGAACACTTCCCAGCATTCACCTTTCAAATACTTGCTGCCTTACAAACTTGATGTCATAATGAAACAAAATACTTTCGATATTGCAGTAATCACAGAACCATGGTTCAAGGACGATACATTAAACCTCGGAACCATACAGGGGTACCACTTGTGTAACAAAATTCGTCAGGACAGAAAAGGTGGCGTTGGTATTTACATCAAAGATCCTATCCCTTGCAACACTATAAAATCCATCTGTCCTCCAAATGACGACCTTGAAACATTAAAGCTCGCTGTTACACCCACATGGCTACCTTGCGAAATCAGTGTGCTGGTAATCTGCTTGATATATTTCCTCCTAGGGCACCTACCAAAGAAACCCTCAGAGAACACATAATAGAAAATATTTTTATCCTCCAAGTTAAGTACATAAATCCCTTCTTTGTAATTCTTGGCGACCTGAACACTTTTCCTGATTATGAAATCACCTCTGTATTGAATTTTAAGCAGGCTGTGTCCTGCGCCACGCGTGGGAAAATACCTTAGACAAAATCATAACAAGTAAAGAACACTTATGAAAGTCCAATTTCTCTGCCCCTTTAGGCAATAATGATCACTTTGTCGCTGCTCTGGGTACCAAATCAATACCAGGCACCTACGCAATTAATGGGAACAAACTTGTGCGTGGATTCCCCGATTCTAAAATTCACGAGTTCGGATCATAGATCATCATGATTAGGCCGACGTTATTAACGCCCCGGTCTGAATGCTAAATGCCAACTATTCTATAAATCAGTCTGGAATCAAGTTGTCAACTGCTTCCCCTTAAAAAGAAGATCCAATCACCATCACCTATCCTGTCAAGACAAAAAGCCTACAAATCAAGAAACATCGTTGCAACAAAGTACTTAGCAAAAAAAGGTTAAACAAGAATTAAGATCGGCTAAGAAAAATATCATAGGCAATTAATTGATAAAATCAGTGAAGCAAACCCCAGATCATAGTATAGCCACATTAGGAATATAATTGGTGACAAAGGTGTCAGACACCTCTCACATCAGCGAAATTGCCGACTCACCAGAAAGCGCTACAAACATCATGAACTGTCACTTTGCTAACATTAACAAGCTACTCCCACCACTACAAATAACAGAACTGCCAGCTTATTTACCCTCAGGCCCTCTACAAGTAATTATAAGCGAATACGTCATGTAT
>NC_091553.1:17005757-17015757 GCF_042767895.1 Penaeus vannamei
CACACCTACCTTACTTACCTGGCACACTCGCATCATCTACCTTCCTTACCTGACACACTTATTTCACCTACTTTAATTACCTGACACTCACATCATCTATCTTACTTACCTGGCACACACTCATCACCTACTTTCCTTAACTGGCACATTCCTATCATCTACCATAATTACCTGACACTATCATCCACCTTACCTGGTACACTCACATCTGTCTTACAATCTCATCACCTACATCATCTACCTTACTTACCTGGCACACTCACATCACCTATTTACTTACCTGGCACACTCGCATCATCTACTTACCTGGCACATTTACATAATCTACTTACATCTCCTACCTTACTTACATGGCACAATCACACCTCCTACCTTACTTACCTGGCACACTCGCATCATCTACCTTCCTTACCTGACACACTTATTTCACCTACTTTACTTACCTGACACTCACATCATCTATCTTACTTACCTGGCACACACTCATCACCTACCTTCCTTAACTGGCACATTCCTATCATCTACCATAATTACCTGACACTATCATCCACCTTACCTGGTACACTCACATCTGTCTTACAATCTCATCACCTACCTTACTAGGCACACTCATCACCTATCTTACTTACCTGGCACACTCACATCACCTACCTTACTTACCTGGCACACTCACATCACCTACCTTACTTATCTGGCACACATATCACCTACCTTAATTACCTGGCACATTCACATCACCTATCTTACTTACCTGGCACACTCATCACCTACCTTACTTACCTGGCACACTCACATCACCTACCTTACTTAACTGACACACTCATCTCACCTACATTACTTACCTGACACTCACATAATCTATCTTACTTACCTGGCACACACTCATCACCTACCTTCCTTAACTGGCACACTCTCATCACCTACCTTACTTACTTGGCACATTCCCATCTTCTACCTTAATTACCTGACACTATCATCCACCTTACATGGTACACTCACATCATCTTTCTTACAATCTCATCACCTATCTTACTTACCTGGCAGACTCTCATTACCTACCTTACTTTCCTTTCACACTCTCACCACCTACCTTACTTACCTGACACACTCATTACCGACCTGACTTAACTGACACACTCACATCACCTGCTTACTTAAATGGCACACTCACATCATCTACTTACCTGGCACACTCACATTACCTAACTACTTACCTCAAACACATCACTTGCCGTACTTGGCTTACATCACATAACTCACCTATCTGACACTGTCATCACATACTTGGCTCACTCACATCACTCTACTTAACTGGCACCCTCACATTACCAACCTTACTTACATGGCACACTGACATCACTTTCCTTACTTACCTGACACACACATCTACCTTACTCAGCTGGCAGACTCAAATCACCTACCTTACTTACCTAGCAAATTCACATCTACCTTGGTTACCTGGCACACTCACATTATAAACCTTACTTACCTGGCACACTCACATCATCTACCTTATTTACCCGGCACACTCTCATTACGTACCTTACTTACTTGGTACACTCACATCACCTATCTACTTACCTGGCACATTTACATCGTCTACTTATTTGGCACACTTACATCTCCTACCTTACTTACATGGCACAATCACACCTCCTACCTTACTTACTTGGCACACTTACATCACCTGTTTACTTACCTGACACAATGTCATCATCTTACCTGGCACATTCACATCACCTACCTAACTTACCTGAGACACATCACATACCTTACTTATGAGGCACACTCATATCACCTATTTACATGCCTGGCACTCACATCATCTTACCTGGTACATTCACATCATCTACTAACCTGGCACACTCTCATTACCTGCCTTACTTGGCACACTTATATCATCTATTTACTTACCTGACACACTCACATCATCTACTTACCTGACACATTTACATCATCTGCTTACCTGGCACACTCACCTCACCTACCTTACTTACCTGGCACATTCATATCACATACCTTGCTTGCCTGGCACACTTTCATCACGTGCCTTACTTACCTGGCACACTCACATCACTTACCTTAATTACCTGGCACACTTTCATCACCTATATTGCTTACCTGGCACCCTCAAATCACCTACCTTACTTTACACTCACATCACCTACCCTACTTAGCTGGCACACTCACATCACCTACCTTACTTACCTGGCACACTCACATCATCCACCTTACCTGGTACATTCACATCATCTATCTTACTTACCTGGCACACTCTCATCGCCTCCCTTACTTACCTGGCTCACTCACATCACCTTACTTACCTGGCACCCTCACGTTACCTTACTTACCCGGTAACCTCTCATTTCCAGCCTTACTTACCTGGCACATACATCTACCTTACTCAGCGGGCACACTCACATCGCCTACTTCCCTTGCACATTCACATTTCCTTGCTAATTATCACACTAGCATTACCAATCTACTTAACTGGCACACTCATACTCACATCACCTGTTTACCTGGCACACTCTCATACATCACCTGTTTACCTGGCACATTCTCATACTCACATCACCCGTTTACCTGGCACACTCACAGCACCTACCTTACTTACCTAGCACATTCACATCCACCTTGGTTACCCGGCACACTCACATTATAAACCTTACTTACCTGGCACACTCACATCATCTACCTTACTTACCTGGCACACTCTAATCAGCTACCTGACACACTCATCACCTATTTACTTACCTGGCACTCACATCTACTTACCTGGCACACTCACATCACCTATCTTACTTGCCTGGCACACTCACATCACCTCACTTACCTGGCACACTCATACTTACCTTACTTACCTGGCACACTCACACCTCCTACCTTACTTACCTGGCACATTCGCATTACTTAACTTACTTATCTGGTACAATCACATCACCTACCTTACTTACCTGGCACACTCGCATCACCTACTTACCTGTTACACTCTCATCATTTACCTTAAATACCTCGTACACTCACATCACCTACCTTACTTACTTGACACACTCATATCACATATTTTACTTACCTGTTACACTTAGGGAACTAATAAAAACATACAAAACCAGATCTGGATCAGCACCGGGATCTGATGGGATCTCCCACCCCATCATCTCGCATATAGGACTTGCAGGAGAGCTTGCAGCTCATCAACAAGTTCTGGCAAACTACCACGTTGCCCCAGAACTGGAATCAAGCCATGATAGTTCCCATCCCTAAACCAAAGGAGGCAGGCAGGTACCGATCCATTTTTCTCGTCAGCTGTCTGGGCAAAACAGCCGAGATGGTACTAACTCGGCTCCCCTGGAAAATGGGACCCCCTCATGAACATCTGCACGGATTCACAAGGGGTATGAGCACAGTCCATAGCATCGCCACACTACTAAGCTCAATATGCACTACACCCCAGACCTGGAGAAGGCTTTTTGAACTGGCAAGTCCCCATGTCATTCAGGAGACCCTAATCCACATGGGAATCAAAGGTAGACTCTTGACCTGGATATATGACTATTTCAAAGACTGAATCGCATATGTCAGATTTCAAGGTCACTTATCTCAGCACATGCCACTTGAAAATGGAACGCCTCATGGTTGGTGTTTTCAGTCCTGTTATTTTCAGTACCCTCATATCCAACATATTCATCATTCACCTGCCAGGGGGATGCAAGATCATCTCTCATGCAGATGATCTGGCAGTCATAGCCTCTGGCAACCACTGCCTAACTAGAGCCCAGCTTTGAATGAATCTGGTGTCTGAAGAGGTGGATCTAAAGATCGCGGCAGCAAAATCCAAAGCTATGGCAATGAGAACCAATGTCCAAAAAATAAAAATAAAACTCATGGATCTCGAATGGGTGAAGAAGGACTATATTTACTTTGGCGTATGGATAGGTCACAAACTAACTTTCAAAAAGTAGTTTCAGTACCTACTTGACCGAACCAAGGAAAGGCTGTCAGTCATGAAAGTAATGACCGGGAGACACATAGGTGCGGGACACAAAGTACTAAGATCATTCTATGTACATGCTGTCTGGCCTATTGTTGTCTATTCTTCTACCGCACTCATTGCTTCCAGCACAACGTTAAAAGAAAAACTGGAAACAGTATAAAATGAAGCAGCCAGGATCATTCTGGGGGTCCCCAGATGGACAAAGGTCATTAACCTCCTCATGGAGACCGACTTGCAGTCCCTGGATATCCGAATTGATTTACTGGCAGCCTAGTTCCTTTCCAAGGTCTTGCAGGCATCCCGAAATTCATATTTAAGACAAAAGATAGCAAGACTATCAGCTGTTTGGGGACAACTCCTGGCTCACACATACAGCCAGAATGTTGATACACCTTCAGCTTAAAGAATCACTGCTTGCCAAAGGCATGGACTCCCCTCACCCAGACTAAAAATAACCCCCGCCGTGGGCAAACAACTTGATCGAGTTCTCAGTCCTGAGGCGTCCAAGGAGAAAAGATCAATGCTCTATACCTAGCCTTAAGGCACAAGTACAAAGGGTAATTGCTCAAATAACTCCTCTGAGTAGCAGAACCTACTATACGGATGGATCCGTGTATCCCATAAACCATACTGCAGGCACTGGCTTCGCAGCGAGGGATACCACAACATCCATTAGGGTCACTGACTATGCCTCATCGCTCCAAACTGAAACGGCTGTGATCATGGGAGCCCTGACACACGCGTCCCTAAGGGATGGAAACGTGGTCATACACACAAATTCTAGAGCAACCATTGACAGTCTACAGCATACCATGCCCCAAGACAACATGTACCTTCTGACCTCTGTACTCACCATAACCCAGAGAATACTTGATCAGGGTAAAAGAATAATCATAAGCTGGGTCCCAAGCCAAATAGTCATCGAAGGGAATGAGCTTGCTGACAGACTAGCCGAAAATGGCAGGGGCATGCCCTGAATTTCCTTGATCGTTAAACCTATCCAAAGGAGACTGACCCAAAGTTCTAAAGCTACAGCACTTGCAGTTCTCCGAAGCATGCACAGTGAAAATACCACAGATTTGCTGTCTGGCAAGTGGTACTCAGATGCCACAGGCTATGAGCCACTGGCCCTTTCTAACAAAGTCATACGTCATAGATGAAGACTAGGTTACCCATGCGCTTGACAAATTCTTGATAACGTGATTGTCAAGGAGTGCAAGTATTGCGGCGAACCTAACGCCCCCATAACTAACGCCGACTGCTTGCAATCCACCCACCTAGCAAAACATACAATTCAAAGAAAACACACGAGTCAACTAGAAATAAAGGCCGGACCACTCTGGAGAAAAGGCCCGGGCGAAGCTAGCCTTGGCATATTTAACTGAACTGAACTGAATTTCGGCCTCCAGGTTAATGCAATGGTAAAGTGTCGGCCTCTCTTCCGAGGTGTCGGCGGTTCATACCCCGCCCAGGCTCGAGAAGTTGCAAATGTCGCCTGGAGGTTACTGCTGTGGCTGGGCACCAAGGTGGGTAAGGACTAAGCTCTGTCACATTAGCCCTAGCTGACACACGTAGATCGAGTGTACATTAGTCGGCACCGCCCGGGCTCCCCTCATAGCCCGGACGAGGCTCAGCTTCGCATATTCCTCTTCAGACCCGATGGTGGAATGAAGGACGATTCCGAAACTGTTGTCTCACTTACTTAGATAAATATATTTTGTGCATTGTGGGCTTTTCTACCATAGTATCAACACGGTAGAATGTTTTTTTCCCATTTATATATGCACACACACACACACACACACACACACACACACACACACACACACACACATATATATATATATATATATATATATATAGAGAGAGAGAGAGAGAGAGAGAGAGAGAGAGAGAGAAGGGGGGGGGGGGAAGAGAGAGAAACAGGCAGAAAAAGAAGGCCAATAGACTAAGGAATGAATGTGAATATCAGCGTAATAAACAGAAACCTATTGCGTCCGCTTCAGAGAGGATATGCAGAGGTATATAATTACTTTTCCTGGAATGATATGCAAAGATCACGATGTAATCACAGCCTAAAGACGAACTCGTATTGGCTTTCCTTCTTTCATGGTAAATTACATCAATATAAAGATTAAGTTAGTAAAGTATGGATAAATTGTCTTTTCTTGTGCTTAATAGATACTATATAACATCACCTATAACCTAAGTTATAATAAAAAATGATAATGATGAAAATAGAAACAATAGCAATCATGATGATAATAATATCAAACGTAAGAATGAAGTAATATGATAATGACGGTAATGATATCAATAATGCTGTTAATGAGGATGATGATAATAATAATGATTTAAAAATAACTAATAAACATAAATAATGGCAATGATAATAATAGTAATAACATTCATAATAATGATGATAAATATGATAATGATTTTTATGGTACCATAATGATAATTATAATAATGGTAATAATGATGTACAAAATAACAATGGCAATAATGACAATGATAATATCGATAATAATAAGAAAGAAAATAAACAAACATAACAAAAATTACAATATTCAAGATGATTTAGAAACACAGTAATTGAAATAATGGGATGATAATAAAAACAATGATTTCAATAATTGCATACTAAAGAAAACAATCGTAAGGATAATAATAAGAACAGTGATGATATCAAAAATATTTAAAAAGTTATGATGGCAGTAAAAATAATACTTATATTTACGACAGCAACTGCAATATTACAAATATCAATAATAACAATAATAGTAACAACAATAATAATAACAATAGCACGAATGATAAGAACAATATCACCCAAAATATTAAAATGAGATAAAATAAACGATAAATGTGAAATGATAACAACAAAATTCATATCAGTAATAATACTGATAGTAACAATAACATAATAATAATAATAATAATGACAATAGTAGTAGCAATAGACTACTACTAATAATAATAATAGTAACGATAATAACAATAACAATAGTAATGATGATATTTTTTAGGATAATAAAAGTAATAACAATAATAACAACAACGACTACTTTTACTACTATTACTAATATTCAACAACAACAGCGATAATGATAATTACGTCATTAACACCCATAGTAATAACAATAACAGTATTAATAATAGCAATAATAACACACACACACACACACACACACATATATATATATATATATATATATATATATATATATATATATATATATATATATATATATATATATATATATATATATATATATATATATATATATATATATATATATATATATATATATATATATATATTGATAATCATAATATAGCAGCAGCAAAAATATAGATAACACCAATAATGATAATGATAACAATATTATAATTCTGATTATGAGAATGAGGATGGTAATGGTAATAATTACCATAGTGATAATGATGTTAACGAGCATGATAATGATGAAGAGAATAAAAATAAAAATAGTAATAATTAACAATAATAATAAAAACATACATAACAGCAACAAGAACAAGAACAAAAATATTAACAATGGTGATGATGATGGTGATGATGATAGTGATGTTGATGATGATACTATGGTAAAATTATTTCAAGCGGCTCTGAACTTGTGAATTGCAAGGATATATAAACATTTTTTTTCCGAATGGACACTACCTTTATTGGTTTGTATTGTTGAGCTGTCCTTTGTCTGCCAGATCTGACTTGTTGAGATGTAACGTAACTTACTTTTCCCGACGCCAATGTTGAGCATATGTTGAAATGCATTTCTTCGATCTCGTAGTGTATTTTTGGAAAACACTAGCATGATTTAGAGAGAGAGAGAGAGAGAGAGAGAGAGAGAGAGAGAGAGAGAGAGAGAGAGAGAGAGAGAGAGAGAGAGAGAGAGAGAGAGTGTGTGTGTGTGTGTGTGTCAGAGAGAGAGAGAGAGAGAGAGAGAAATCGAAATGTATTGGTTAAAACTTTGTGGGGACAGTGCTCTGTGTTTCATCCATACAACTACGGTTGACAATTATGGAATAAATTGACTTGTCAATTTTTTCTTCATAATTGAAAAAAATGACACCTTTTACGTATAAAAACTTGTTTGGCACTTTTCCCAGTGATCCAATCAAGGCTATGAAAATACTGTCACTCAAGCTTGTTATCGATGGAAACCAGAGAGCTATTTATTGGCAGAAAAAGAAGTGGTCTCTTATCAAGCAATTGGCAGAGAACAACAACCAAACATAAGGAACATTTGTGATGTATGATGATAAATTTGGATGATTGTGGCTTGCTTACCTTTGATTGAGCGCCATTTGCTTTGGAGGCTGTGCATCTTAAACTACTAGGCATCACGCCGCACCTGTATACTTCGTGGACTTGTATTTGTATCATCGACCGTATTTCGCATCTTGTATAACTGCCTTTAGGATTTTCTTTTCTTTTCTTTTTTTCTAGCATAGGTATGCTTCATTCGGCAGTGGACAAACATGAACATTTTTGGGGGGAGCAAGGCTTAGCTTTCAAAAAAGAAGAAAATGGCCTGAAATTAGAGACTAAGATTTTCATATATTTCCCAACACTTTAACGAACGTTTTCAAATTACATGTTTCCTATTACTATTGTACTAATAGAGACCTTAGAAAAATAAACCTATTGACGGTGGCAAAGGTTACGTAAACTCTTATGCTGCTTTCACATCAAAAGGGCTCTTCGAATGTCGCAAGTGACACGTGGCACGCTGATGTCAACCAAGGTTACAAGTGGCGCATGTCGGGTCGCTTTCACTCAGTTCACAAAATGGTCTCATCGAAGGATGACGATGTTATTGTTGTCCTAAGTGGTCAGTAATATTGTGGCAATCGTCTAGCTGTCACTTGGAAGAATAAGGTGGAATACTTCGGGGCAGAAGGTGAGGCAGACTTGTGTCAATACCCCCTTTTTTTCTCTAACCACGGTGTAGGAGGGGAAAGTTTAGGGTGACTCCTGAGCTGAAACTACTACACATCAATGTACAGTTAGTTGCCAGGTACACTCATTTTTGTAGGACAGCAGAAGCGGCAACTCCATGTTTGTTTATATGCTCGGTCTACCAACAACTTGGAATGGATGGAAACATGGTTTCACTCCGATACAAAATTCGGAAAAAAAACACTGAAACCGTATCCTGAAAAACGCGGCAACGCCTAAAATAGTTTTCTTATTGCAGCCCACATGTACATGGCCCCTTCGCCTACTCCATAAGATCACATCACAGGCGTTTGGTGCTATAAATGCTATAAAAGTGAATATATGGATTGTTTGAGGAAGGAAAAATTTTCAGAATGGTTAACTATATGGTATACACACCAGTGATTTTAATGAGCGATTTGCAGCCCAGCTATCACTAGGATGGTTCTTAACTGTATGAGCGCATTCATTAGTGCCGGGTACTAGAACATCGATCACAAAGACACATACTTGGCTCAGCTCTCTTCCACTCTTATATTAGTGTTAACTTTGAAAAAAAAAATCCAATCTACAATGGCAATTCTCCATATTCAAATATATGTCATAGCTCTCGTATTTCATTTGATTCCTAATGAAAGTAAAAGCGGGAATAACTTTGTGATAAGGGAAATCCACTGTTAACACCTAGTCTCCATTAAAGTTGCTATACATACGAATCACGCACATGATGCCGTTTGCAATAAGACGATGATGATGGCGATAATAATAGTAATAATGATAATGATGATAAAGATAATAATAATAATGATAATAATAATAATACAGTTAATCGATATTAATATAATAAAGATATTAGTAATTATACTGATAATAACTATAATAACAGAATATATAATCGTAGTAACTATAATCACGTTAATAATTACAATAACAACAATAGAATATATAATAATAATAATAATAATAATAGTAATATTAATATTGCTATATTGAGGATAATAGTTGTAGTATTTAAGTTGGTATTAATAGTAATAACAACA
>NC_091553.1:17025757-17033257 GCF_042767895.1 Penaeus vannamei
TGTTATCATCATCATCGTCATCGCCATCATCATCATCATCATCATCATCATCATTATCATCATCATGATATTTATTTATCTATTTATTTTTGTTATTGCTATTGTTACTATTATTACCATAATTATGATTATGTTATTATTATTACTGTTATTATCTTATTATAATTATTTAATTATTATTATTACTATTATCATTTTATTATCATTATGATCATAATGATTGTTATTATTATTATTGCCATTGATATTTTCTTTGCTATTATTATTGTCATAAATATAGTTAGTTCGACTACCTTTATTACTTTCTTGATTGCATAAATAGCATTATAATTATTGTTATGACCACCATTAGCATCATCATTACTATTATTATTATTGTTCATAATATTATATGATATATTTTTAACATTATCATTTATACTATTATTGTTTAAATAACGACAAATACCTCGAAAATATATATATATAATCCGCAGAGAGAGCAGTTTAGTTAAGCATCTCCCATCGCCAACACCCGATACAAACCGATGCTCTGCCTGGGCGTGCAGCGGCAGCAGCTGATGCGCGCGGCTACCCTGGCACTAACACTCGCGCCTGCATGCTTCATTACATGCAAATACTCCATTTACCCAAGGCGTTGACGGGCAGCTCAGACCCAGGCTACTTAAGAACTCGTCAGATGTAGTCTTGAGGAAGTCGAGATATAAAGCGGTTTGGTCATAACGCCTCTGGCTTGCGGGCGGAGATTATTTCAGTCTCCGCGGGTATATCTGTGAGAGAGAGAGAAAATAAGTTAGAGAGAGAAAGAGAGAACGAGAGAGTGAGAGAGAGAGAGAGAGAGAATATGTGAGGGAGAAGAAGGACTAGAAATAGATAGATAAATATATAGAGAGAGTGTGTATGTGTTTACACAAACACACACATACATACACACATACATACATGCACACACACACACACACACACACACACACACACACACACACACATATATATATATATATATATATATATATATATATATATATATATATATATATATATACATATATCACACACACACACACACACACACACACACACACACACACACACACACACATATATATATATATATATATATATATATATATATATATATATATATATATATTAACAATCCTTTGATAAAAATATATAGTCATTTTTCCTAGCCATTCTATCACCTATGTTCTAGAACATTAAAGTTGCTCACAAATATTAACCAATCATGCCAAAATTAACTAGCTTAACCAAACACAGATTCTTTTGTTACATGGCCGACATGATTGCTTAAATTTGTATTCGGTCTCGAACAATTTGAAGTATGAAAACTTCAACAGGATATGTGATCAGAAGGTAGAATGGCTTCTCTTCCTGAAACTTTCGTAGATGTCGAAATGTCTTTGCTTCATCTTTGCCCTTTTGTTAAATTAGTATTCACTGAGGCATTAAATCTTCATCATTATTATAATTCATGAAGGAAGAATTACATTTACATATCTCTCGGGACGTGAGAATGATGTGGATGTCACAAAATATCAGTCGTCAGATGTACAGGATGCCTTATGGCTTGTGTATCTGTGTAATATAGGATCCTTTATATATATATATATATATATATATATATATATATATATATATATATATATATACATACATACATATATATATATATATATATATATATATATATATATATATATATATATATATATATATATATATATATATATATATAATTTACAGACGCACACACATACGCGCATGCGTATATATGTTTGTGTAAACATATAGAAGAACATAAACATGTAGCACAAAAAATGAAAAATAAAACAAAAGAAAGAGGCCACAGGATGCGCCGCGAGAGCTGACTGTGCAAGTCTCTAGCGCCAGGGCAGAACAATGGAAATCGTTGGATTGATTGTGGCGTGTGAGGTCGGCGAAGTGAAAGGCAGAGTTCTGTTACGTTTCCTGTCTAGTAAAACGAATATTTAACAACATGCTCTCCTTCCTTTTTTGCCCATTGTCCTTTTCACAGAACGAAGAGAACGGTGTCTGCAAGATTCTGACCCGTTATTGCTTCGATGATGAATGTGTGGTGACAGGTGGATGACCTCCGGAACTAGACGGGACAAAGGCCTGTTGTGTAGTTAATGGCCTTGGAAGACTGATACATCTATTTCTTTCTGTTCGCTCCTGTTTTCTCTTTCGTTTTTACTCCCTGTTTCTTGGTCTCGTTTTCAGTCTAACTCTTATTCATAGCTCTTTATCTACCTACCGATTCCTTTATGTCTGATAGTCCATACATATATCTGAATGTTTAACGTGACTTTTAGTTGTCATGAAACTCGGTTGTACAAACTTGACGTTAGGGAAGACTATCATTGAGGCATCGTTAATAATATAATTTACAGTTCATGGTCGGCTGGGGATCATTTTTAATCAGACTAATATATTTCTACAAAAAAAGGTTCGGCCCCATTATGAGAGTTCATGAGGTGTCGATGGGAAAGCCGCACTGTGTTCCAGGAAACGGATCACTATTTCGTGAAAGGTTATTGGTGTGCGCGATAACTGTGGCAGAGAGACAAATGTCTTTCATGTTTGTAATAACATTACATATAAAAGCTACAGCTGCCATAAACGAGGCATTTGTAACATCTGTTGCAGCATTACACGCACCTGTAATGCATATTATTAGAGGAAAATGTAATGTTGGAAACCACTAAAATATGAAAGCAATTTTGAATTGTTATTACTGAAAAGAAAAAAATAAAATTGGTTATCTCTTAACAATGTTAGTGAGAACAATAACAATTCTGCGTATGCACTGAGTTAAATGTCCTGACCAGCGTTACTGATACACATGGGGTGGTCCTTTCATTCATATGTAAAGGGATATAACTAAAAACAAAGATGCATGTTTATGCTATCCTTACTTGTATTTTATAACTGTAGTCTGATGTACTGCTCTTTGAGAAAATATCCTTTTGCGAACTGTGTTTTTTTCTCCGCCATTGCAAGTGGGCTGTCTAATGTTAGGCTCATGGGGTCCGAACACTTTGGTTTGTCAGGTTACAGTGCGGAGATTGTGTTCCCTGGCAGAGGATGATAAAAGATTGTACTATTTTAGTCCCTCATTTTACTCTTGATAATAAATAAATAAATAAGAATTATAGACACAACACAAATACCACAATAACAATCCTTGAATGCAATAACATATCACACCTTTCTGTGGTTAACAAATATCCCCAAATTTCGAGAAAAGAAAACTTTGTGATGTGAATTAAACAACACATCATTATACCGAAGTGCCTGAGCTCCTTGACGGAATGAGTACACCGCGTCTTCTAAAGTTTCACTAATCATGCAGACTAATTTACTTAATTGCACAGCCCGATGCCGGTGTATCAAGCAAGCTTTATCTCTTCTGTCATTTTCTTAATGTATGTGAATCAGGTCTAAGTCGCAAATTCTGGAGAATTAGCGTTATCGACAATCCTTATGCGCACAATAACCATCGTTTTGCTTAGTCATTCCTTTTGTTTTTATTATCATCATTATTAACTTGACGATTAACAACCGCAATAACAATGGCAATTAAAGTGAGACAAGTTGCATTAGCATTGTTGATAATGATAATAATAATCCACATCATCATCGTCATCATAGTAATAATAACAATAGTAATGGTAATGATGATAATAGATATAACAATAATGATGATTATAATGATAATGATTATAATAATAATAATAATGATAATAATAATAATAATGATAATAATAATAATGTAGATAATAATAACGATAATAATAGTAATAAAAATTATTATTATTATTCCCCTCATCATCATCATTTTTAATATTTTTACAATTTTCTCATTATTATTAGTAGTATCTTTATCAAAGAAAGTAAATAATAACACAGATATCAATACTTTGATAACAATAATAATGATAACGATGAAAAATAAAATCATGACTAACCAAAACAGTAACAGAAATAATCATAACAGTGACAGTAACTATAACAATAACAAAAACATTAATAGTAATAATAATCATCATAATAAGAACACTAACAATAATAACAATAATAATGAAACTGATAATAGTAATGATGATAATAATAATAATAATAATAATAATAATAATAATAATAATAATAATAATAATAATAATAATAATAATAATAATAATAACATTGATAATAATGATAATAATAATGATAATAACAGTGATAATAATAATAATAATAATAACAATCATAATAATAATGATAATAGTAATAATAACAACAACACCAACAACAACAGCAATAATAATGATAATAATAACAATTATTATAATAATAATAATAATAATGATAATGATAATAATAATAATAATAATGATGATGATAACAATAATGATAACACATATGATAATGATAATAAAAGACTAATAGTGATAGCAATAACAATGGTAGCAGTAATAATAACGATGATAATAATGATATTAATAATGGAATTGATATAAATAATTACAATAATAATCATAACACTTCCAATAAAGACAATACTAAATACTGATAATAATAAAGAAAGATAATAATTACAATAACGATAACAGTAATGATAAAATAAAAAAAATAATATTAATAATAATAATGACAATAATAATAATCACATTAACACTGCTATTACTACTAATAACGATAATAATAATAATGATAATATTAATCTTATTAATTACTTATACTCAAATTTATAATGTTAATAATTATTAATTATCAATATTATTGTTTACAGCCATTATTACTATTACCGTTGTTTTTTATCACCACTATTCTAATTGCTATTATTATATTTTTCATTTTAAGTAGTACTAGTAGTAGTAGTAGTATCATCATTTTTAATATGACGTTATCATTACGATTATTATAGTTATCATCAGTACTATTATCATTATCATTATTATTACTTTTATAGTTTAACTCATTAGACTTTTATATTATGTTTTTAATTATCATCAGTATCAGTACCATTATTATCATTATCATTATTATTATTAATAGTAGTAGTAGTTGTAGTTGTAGTTGTAGATGTCGTTGTTGCTGTTGCTGTAGTAGTATCATTATTTTATCTACATCATTATCTTTGTTGTTATCATTATTATCATAAATATTGTTATTGTCATTATTAGTAATATTATCAACATTATCATTATCGTTGTTGTTTTTATCATTATTATTATTACTATTATTATTGTTATTATTATTATTATTATTATTATTTCTATTACTCTTGTTATTATTCTTATTCTTATTATCATTATTATTATAATATTTATTATTACTATTATTATTATTATTATTATTATTATTATTATTATTATTATTATCATCATTGGTAATATTCCTATTATTATTATTATTATTATTATTACTATTATTATTATTATTATCATTGGTAATATTACTATTATCAGTGTCTTGGTATCATTGTTATTATTACTGTTGTTCACTTTTATCATTATCATCATAATCATTTTTTTTTATCATTATCCTTTTTATTATCATTACTATTATTTTGTTATATTCCTTCAACACCATATTCTGCGTATTTGTATTGCAAGTCTCTCCGTCTCTAATTATGAGGGAATTAATTTCTACTACTACATGTGATATCTAATCTAATAGCAATAATCATCATACTTACTAGGATGAACATCAGTAAAGTGGTGCATATCAGTAATATACCATTGCTAGTGTTATATTCATTATCATTGCAATTGCCAAAATGAACATTTTATTTATCTTCCTCATTATATTACAATATAATTTTGGATTCATGATATCAATAAAAAAAAATTGAAGATGAATAGTAGAAGAGGGTAAGTATCCCTGTTGATTCCAATCAATCATGTTTATAATATAAAATGACTAATGAAGCACACTGTATTTATGGTACACTTTTCTAGATTTTGTGCTCGACTCCTTCGCTATTATATTTTGACTCCTGAAGTAAAGGTGACTTTTAATTAATACTGAGTGTGGTGCTGTAGGAGAACCCTATATAAAACTGAAGTTGATTTAGAGCACCGATTTAAGTAATAAAGATACTAATGATAACAATCCAAATACTACTACTAATAATAGATAGTGATAAAAGTAATAATAATGATGGTGATGTTTTCGACGATGACATTGATAATAATAATGGAGATGATTATGTAAATAATATTGGAGAGAATGGATATTGTGAGAATTTGGGACAGTGGTGATGTTCACAAATTTGATATATACAAAATAGTAAATAATGCTCGATGGCCGAAAGTACAATCTTGCGTTCAGCCAGCAAAGCGCTTCGAGAAGATTGACAGAGCAAGTTGGATGGACAACTCCACTCCTCATGGGGACTTTGTTCACTCGGCGAAAGAAGGAAGTTGTGTTTTTTGTCGCTTGTCTGCTGTCTTGGACGTATATAAGCATAAAACATGACCGCCGGGACATTGCGTAACCTGGCGATGCCTTTGTCGACTTTCTTTTCCTCTTTAATCTCGTTTTTTCCTGAAGAAATCATTTCATCTCGACCATAAGAACCCTACTCCAACCTCTTTATAGCATAAGAGGCAAGATACGAAGCCTTGGAACTTTCATGTGTCCGCCATATTGAAAGCCTTGTTTACATCCCGGATCAGCTGGTAAAGTGCTCGAGTGAATACGTTCCGTCAGCACTAATTCCCTACCCTGAAGTAGCTTCCTGCGCGAAATGATCGTTGTTGAACCCAAGGGAAAACTATTTTGCTCTGTGACCGTGCTCTTCTTACTCCACGCAAGGACCACGTGCGTGCGTTGCAGCTGTCCGTCTGGATGTCAGTCTGTCGCTGTTTCTATCTCTATCTCCTTCCTCCTTCTCCTCCCACTCACCTATATAACCATTCATGCATCTGTTTGTGCAAGTTGCGTCCATGTCAGAGTCTAGATATTTTTAAAAAATAATTTTCATGAACTTTCGCCCGATTTGAAAAACGACGCATGCTACATTTCCTCTGAGACCTTCAGTCAAATGTCGCCTTTGCATTTTATGACACTCAGAATATGGCGTCATCGTTCACAGGCAGTTTCCCCGAGTGCACCAGTAAGCAAATTGCACGAATAGCTGATAAAAGTCTGACAGAGCGGAAAGAGATAGGTCAGACATAAAAATGAGACAAAGGTGTTATTGCATGAACGTCATGGCTTTCAAGTTAAATAAACATATGTTGTTTTCTCTAATAATAGGAAATAATGTAAATGGCATGAAAATTTTGCTCCGGTATTCACGGTATGTTAACGGAATAACTTCAGACCGTCAATTAACCATTAGTCAGATTTTTGAGCTTCCTAATGGAACACCTCTTTTTAGTTGGAATGGATGTCAGTCTCTAAACTCGCAGTATCATTTTTTTTTATCTTTATTGCTAGAAAGAGGGTTCTGCGGGTGCTTTCACT
>NC_091553.1:17118257-17120757 GCF_042767895.1 Penaeus vannamei
GCTGTCGCACGAGGTGTTGCGTGTAACATAACCGCCGGTGAAGGTACAATTTACACAGCCTAAGGTATTCCGTGATATTGAAAATGAGTAGATTGTGCAGATACATGTAAAATGCCACTACTACTTCTCTTTCCTTTTCTTTTTCTTATTCCCCAACAACAACTAGTACTCTTGTTGCTGCTGATAAAATACAAGGTTTTCTGTCATTGTTTAGAACATAAAAATCTTGAACTGTTTCTCTCTGTTCGATGGAACAATTATGATAATGAAAATGATAATAATGATGATGGAATATGACCTGACTATTATCAAACCAATTCATCCGAAAAAAAATAATTCCACAGGATTCGAATACAATCAAGATACCCTAAAATTTAACTACCTGTTATTTTATCGCGTCTTCCTTTTTTCTTATACGGGTATTGTTTATTTTTATTACTTATATTTCTGCTTTTACTGTGTCCCCTTCCTAACATTTCTTTTTTTTTCTGTTCTAATAATTCCTCTTCAATCTTTGCATTTCCAAGTTCGAGAAAGCCCTTATATTTTTTTTACAAAAATTTACTTGGTTCTTCTACTTCACTGGTGGAAACTTTTGATTGCGATATATTTATCAATGCTTTTAAATCTTTTACTATTTAATTGTTCCAGCATTTTTATTTTTGCATTTATCATTTGTTTTACATATTCTGCTGAATTTTAATATTGCTAGTAAAATATTACTGAATTTTACTGTATTTCGTTGTGTATACATCAAACATCATACATACATACCTATATACATACATGTGAAATTATACGATTTATTTATGAACTATATGTAAGGAGTTCAAAAGCAGTATATTTCTGTCTCGTCGAGGCCTACTTGCATAATAGGATCAGATGAATGTAATACAATCTTATCATTTATTAACAGCACCTCAAAAGTATTGTCATAATACCTATTTCTCCAAGTCTATATACACGTTCTAATAAATAAAGAATATAACAATGCAATGCATTTGAGATATACAGCACCATGTAGAACTGCCTGGGACAGAGATGAAGTATGCAAATGCCATTTGATTGAAAAACACATGCAGCATGAAAAAAGTATACAACACAATTTGGAGTTGATGATTCACTCATTCTTAATAACCATGTGTCAACTTTTGCAGTAGAAACAAAACCTATTTCCTTTGTCTTCTCTTTTACTAGTTAGTTATTGCTCTTTCTCAATGAGTCTGCAGGTTAATGTCTGTGCATATATAGCTCTTCGTTTAAAACATGATGGTGCCACCTGATGTTCTCAATGGTCCTGAGAGCTCTGCTGTAAAAACTGTCGATCCTCTTTTCCAGGGTCTTCATGAGGGGCCATGTTTCCTCTCCGAAGAGAACAGACAGGACCGATGCAAAGTTTTGTTTTTCACAATATAGAGCGGTGGCAGCAGAGGGGCTTCCATGGAGACTGCATGACACCGGTGTAGTATCGTGTTTTTGAAATGGACAAATGTGGTCTTTGCCCAGTTCGTCTGAAGACCAAGCTTTGCTGCTTCCTCCTGGTATACAGTAAGTCCCTTAGCTAATTGATTGAGTTACTGAGCAGAGTGGTATTGTCTGCCTACTCCTAATCAGCAAGATGATAATCCCCAAAGGCAACACAAGGGACTTGCTCGCAGACCTTTGTCATTGGGTAATCATCAATGGCGCAATTGAAGAGATCTGGAGCTGCCAAACGTCCCTGTCTGTCGGTGTCCTTCTCGTTCACCTGCACATAGCTCTCACCACTATTGTAAAGCTTATAGAACAGGGTGATGGTCTTGGGATTTGCATCAAGAAGTTGGAGGATCTCCCAAAAGGATGCATAGATTGGATCCTTCCTGCTTTAGGTACAAACTGCAGAATTATTTAAAAAGAATCAGATATCTGTTTGGTTGTGTTCCGGTAAAACTGTGACAGCCTGGTATGATATCGCTACCAAGTGGTGCAGACATGGCTTCTAAGACCCCCAGTTTATTCAGAAATTGTTGCGGTCAAAATTCAAGAGACACTAGGAGCTATTTTCCAAATTGTTGACTCGTTACAATGTTCGCCAGGATGAGAGAGTTAAGAAAAGAGATTTATTATTTGTTAGAAAGGAAATTTCACCCGCCTGTTCAGCAGGGTCGTTCTGGTGTGATTGTTGAACTGGGCACCCCTGCAACTCCTGAACCATCTTCCATGCTAGTGTCACCACCTATGTGTACATCAAACAGATCTGGACTTGAGAGATGTTGAGCCACCCCACCTTAAAAAAACTGTTACAGGTCTATAAAGTCGAAATACGTCATTAATCGAAAATAAAAACGATCAGGTTACTGCTGAAATGAATTGTGTTAAAAGTGACAATGAGCACAAGCAAGTAGAACTGGATGGACTGAATAAGTTAGTGGGAGTAAGAGTGAGGGACTTGCAGTCACAGGTTATCGACAAGAAAAATGAAGTATGTGTATTAAAACTCGTAACAGTGAACTTCGTTAAT
>NC_091553.1:17125757-17128257 GCF_042767895.1 Penaeus vannamei
TTGTATACGATTAGAATTAAACTAGGGGCGACATTAGTTCTGCCTTTTAAACTCTTTAACCCTAGGTATTTAGGGGTCCCACAACTGCGTCGACTCACACTGATTATATACAGTTACGGGCAAATGAAACGCCAATAGCATAGGCAGTACTGCCCCATTTATGTGTTTTCTGCACCTGGTAACACTGTTATTTGAGGTTATCAAAAACGACTGTGAAAGTCAGTATATATTAGTTACATTGGACGACATTCAACCAACTGCATGAAAGATGAAGATTCTTTGACCTTTTGATTTTTAGGCTAGTGGCACTTAAATTTTTCAATTGCCATGTTCCCAAACGCAATGAGTTCTTCCCTGCAAGCCCCTTTGTGTCTACCAGTAAAATATATTCCCATATTATAGAAATAAAATAAACACGGATTTTAAAACATATGAATATCAAACAGAACAACACTACCTTGATGGTACTTTCATGTGCTTATTATTTTTAGTAAATACTTTGATAATAACAATCATAATAAAAAACAGTAAGGCATTCCTCAACAACTTCGCTGAAGTTATACTAGAGTAGTGACCATCATATGTAACGGATAGGGAGAAAATTTGAGTGTATTAACTAATTCTCGGACGAATGAATTCACCCGGTAGATGGGCTCTAATAATTAATGTTTTCTGTTAATAAAGAGAGAAAACATAACCCTATGTGAAAAAAATACAAAGCTAGTAAATGCGACCATTTTCATAATTCAAATTATCCCACACTCTAGTTTTTAGAGCAGTGGTTCCCAGTGGTTCATAGATGGTCCTTGTCCATGTCTTACCACAAGGCATAAGCATGAGTACAGTAACTGTCTACAGTCCTACACTCATTAGAGCCATACAATAACACCAAATCCTGTAATTTGGTAATTCCATTTGTCATTTTTCTTTTATTAAATACGAACCCGTACTGAACCTGCAAGTTCCCTCAACTGGCAGCCTAAGAAGAAAATAGTGTATAGTCAAAATTCATTCATTAATCAAATGATTTCTGTAGTAGCATTCTATAGCTTAAAATCCTAGTATTAGTTGCCAATTATTATCTTCAATCTTCAGCGTCTTTGCCTCTCATTTCACCACGCGTTTTCCTCCCCAACCGACCTCCCTTATTCTCATTTAATTCTAATCTTTCTGGATATCACATATTTACTATACAATTCATGATATCATCACTATCGGTATGCATACTTATCATATACCACGGAGAGTTACTCATTAGTATCTGATTTGTTGTTTTATGTTAACCTTTCCTACTCGGTACGCTTATAATTGTTTGTAATCAATATTTGGAAGCACACCTCGCCTATTCGAGACCGAACAACGCTCTCCTATACCAAACAGCCACCCACCCAGTGTCAAACGATTCCTTGAACAACCATTTAGAAAAAGTAAACATTACGGCTATAAAATCCCACAAGGTATTCGCCACTAATGATGATATTTCATAATCAATCAATCAATCTTGCGGAAAGCAAACAGATGGCATATTGACGGCATCAGCAACGAACCCTGACTGCAGGCAAGATAAGCTGCAAGTGCTCCATTGTCATCCTTGTCAACACGCGTTAAGTTAAGTATAGGCGTTGAATAGTCTAGTCTCATCTCCATATAATATCAGTGTTCCAGTTCCAATTTTTTAGCCTTCAGTGAAGTATAGAATAAACATTGATCTTGCATACATGTAAGTATATATATATATATATATATATATATATATATATATATATATATATATATATATATATATATATATATATATATATATATATATATTGTTCACACACACACACACACACACACACACACACACACACACACACACACACACACACATATATATATATATATATATATATATATATATATATATATATATATATATATATAACGAGTAACATGTAAAATGTAAAGTTGTGCCTGGTTAATAATGCTAGCCTTTATTCCCAATGAATGGTAAAATATATAACAAAAAAAGAAAAAAAAAAGAAATACAAGTTGGAACCTCACTGCCAGTTCAAAATTTACAAGTTTAGAGAAACCAAAAGGAATACATATGAATAGTATCACAATGTCAGTGATACTTGCTAGATGAATAATCCATCTAATCATAACCAAATATATTTAGAAATAGGTAAGATTGTTTTGGTGCATTTTATATTAGATAATGACAATGGTAAACATTGATAACTATATCAATTATTATTATATCATTATTATTAATAATAATAATAATGATATCAATTGTAATTACATACATTTATGTGTGTGTGTGTATGTGTGTGTGTGTGTGTGTGTGTGTGTGTGTGTGTGTGTGTGTGTGTGTGTGTGTGTGTGTGTGTGTGTGTGTATGTGTGTGTGTGTGTGTGTTTGAGCGTATATATATCTGTCTATCTATTTATGTATATTCACACATATAGTGTTCATTAGAGACTGGGCAGTGGAAAGTAGTAGATATTTCCAA
>NC_091553.1:17254284-17258327 GCF_042767895.1 Penaeus vannamei
GCGTGTGTATATATGTGTGTGTATTATGTATATATGTATATATATATACGTATATATATATATATATATATATATATATATATATATATATATATATATATATATATGTATGTATATGTATGTATATGTGTGTGTGTGTGTGTGTATACATGCATATATACATATATATGTGTGTATATATACATACATATATATATATATATATATATATATATATATATATATATATATATATATATATATATATATATATATACATACATACATATCTATATCGATATATATATATATATATATATATATATATATATATATATATATATATATATAAACTCCCTTTCATTTATTTAGTGTTTTTTCTTTAAATCTTTACCTTAAAAAGTTTAATAATACTTTGTGTGTCTCATGAATGTATGGAACAAGCGAATCCCATAAAATTAAGTGGATTATACACATTGCAGACTAAGTAACGGAGGGGGTCCGTGACTCAGAAATTGCTAAGAACCACTTCCTTTGACATTCAGACCAGGAAGTCAGTGGGCGGATTGGTTTAGCAGCAGATTCCATGAACCTTGTTGACAGGAGTATTTGCAAATTGGCCCTGATACTGATTGTTTTGCTTTCTTTCATTGCTTGGAGTCCCTTCTTTATCTCTTTGTAACAGCCCTGGCTTAGTTCTCTGTGGATGATTCTGCCCACCGGGATGCCTCTGCCTGAGACAACGTGAGCGGAGGAGGCCCATGGGACGACAGAGAGAGTTGCGGCTTCGGCAGATTGATCAGACCCGAGGACCGTTCTAAGAGCTCACTCGGCTGGAGGCGGAAAGCGAATGCAGCATTGCTCCCTGTTTGCGGTATCCATTGAGGAGCAAGGCGCCAGTTTTTACATTCGTAAGCCAGCCGTAGGGCAGTCTTAAATATATCTAATATTCAGTATTCTATTACCAGCATAGACAGCATTGGCCATACATGCTACGACTTTTAAAATATAGTCAGTTTTTTCATTAACCTTTCATAGTGAAGAGTATCTCATTAATCATCCCGGAGAATCTCTGAGACAAGGAGTAATTGGACGAGAATATCTTGCGCGAAAAGACTTGGTGAAAGACATATGTATTTCTCTTTCCAGTCAATTACTCAATCCTTGTTAGATTGTTATATTCAAAATAAATATATTGACAGAATTAAATAGACTCATTATTGTCTAAAATTATACTGCGATAAGTAAATTCTGTAATATTAAATTCATATTTGATCTGGCACCCTCTCTCCCCAACGGCACTTTTATTTATTCATCATACGTCAAAGAGCTTACTAGTCTGACTCTCTCCTCCCAGCACTTTTAAAAATGAATTTCACTCCCTAACACCAAGAGACCAGACCCAAAAGACAGAGGAATGCCAACTAGAGGCAAAATACTGCATAATTTTTATTGCAACGTATTGACAAGACTAAGCATTCAGTATTGGAAAAGTTTTGAAACCAATGTGATGGCTAACATGAGAAGGTAAATACTGCATAACCTGAAACTGTACGAACGAAATGTAGAAAAGAAATAGTGGATTTACCAGAGCGTCCGAATGGCATTTCATATTTCTACATGATTTTTTAATTTCAAGTCTGATTCATTTAATTTCATTGCAAGCTAGAAAAATATTTTCTAATATTTTCTTAGTCTCCGAATAAAATAGTTAAGACTGTTAGAATCAGTGTTTCTTAGTTAAATCCTAAGAAACGCTGATTCTAAATACCCGAATAAAGATCTTTATGTTTTTGTCTTTCGTGTAATTATTATGCAAGTTAAAAGAAAGAAAAAAGGTAAAAATGACTAGCATCACAAATAAAAAAATCGTCAGTTTGTGAAATGATTTCAGTTTATCTTTATACCATAATGGATTCCTTGATTTATTACAATATATGTGAAAAACAACGCCATCTTTACTTGAAAAGAACAATACCAGTCGCTAGAGCAACGCCAAACAAAATATTATTATCATGAAGATATACTTGACCACTTTCTTATCGGCGCAATGGATGTTATGAAATCGGAGGTCGCCCTCGCCAGAGTGAGACATGACGTAGTCTCGTTTTTGCTGCAGTGCCTGTAGGACAATTGCCATTCCGTAATGTTGGATGATCCTGCTGACACACTTGAGCATTGAACATCATAGTCGTAGAACTGAGATTAGCAAATGGGTCTTACATTTAAAGAATTATTAATATCAGTATTGTCATCTATGTCTGGTGCTGCATTCTGTTAAGTCCCGCAGTACACCTTCTCTTATTGGTGTACAAAATGCATTCTATTACTTATGAAGCTTTCACTTTGGTTTTAACCTGCCGAACACTGTTTCAGGTGGTATCTGAAAGATCAAAGGTGTTAGATGGTGCATGGGAGGCTTTACAACACGATCTAAATAGAAATTACAAAACGCAGAAGCCATCCTTTCCACGTATTTTCAGCTGCATATGATGCCCATGCATACTTAGCAGGAAATTCTACCAAGAAATCTTAAATCTTATTTCTCACACGGTGTAAAGCTGCATAAGGATTAATTGTGCTAAAATTATTCATATACATAAACATCTATTCAGGGAGATGCTCGTGCTAAACAGAGTATGTTGCTAAGGCGTTATATACGGGATCTGACATTGGTCACCGGGTTCAGCGTTAAATCCAGGTACTGTGAAAATGAGGAAGTACAGCAGGGGAAATACAGTTAGTATGCATCCCATCACGAGATGTTCAGGGCACAAGTAGCCAGTCACGGGATGCCGTTGAAACTGGTGACCTGCCACAGGATTTCTCTGGCATTGGTGAATTGTCATGAGTTACTGATATCTTCGGTGACCTAACATGAGCTGGAGAAAGCACATAAGGAACTTTCATGAGATAAGTAGAGCAAGCGGAACTTCGAACAGAAAGAAGCAACAGATGCATGCTAGACACAGGATACCATGTGGCTAACTCTCCTCTTCCTGGAGGTACGAGAGAAATATTCTGTGTAGTATTATGAAGAACGTACATCTTTAAAGAAATAGTTAAATATGAATACACAGAGTAAGGCAAAATGCCCTGAAGTTGCCCGAAAAATTCGAAATTCAAATTGAGATTTCCCATTTCATATGAGGTGCTAATTTGTATTTTTTTTCTTTGTCCAATCTCAATACGTAGTGTACAGTATTATCACAAGTCATTTTATCAAAATCAAGATTTTTTCTCTCTCAAACAAACGAATAATATTACTTCGGATGCGAAAGTCTTGGTTATAACAGAACACATACTTTAAATGCACATATAATGAAATAAATTCCCATTAGTTATTTTTCATTCAAATACATTGATGTCCGTCTTTTGAACATTTAGAAGCTGATACAAATAACCGTACGAAGTGCCATGATAGAACGGTGCATGGGAAATTGAAGAAAGGTTGGGAAAAGTAAAATGAAAGGAATTACCAAGTGGTTGTTTCCAATCTGCGACCCTCCAAGGCCGTGCATTTGCCGTATTCGTGAATGATAACTTTATTTTTTTTCCGAAGACTTATCAAGTAAAATTAGTAAACATATATATATATATATATATATATATATATATATATATATATATATATATATATATATATATATATATCTATATATATATATATATATATATATATATATATATATATATATATATATATATATATATATAAATATATATAAATATTTATATAAATATGTATATATACATACATACATATATATATATATATATATATATAGATATATATATATATATATATATGTATATACAAATACAAATATATATACATTCATGTATATATAGATATGTATATATATATATATAGGTCTATATATATATAGGTCTATATATATATATGTCTATATATATATAGGTCTATATATATATGTCTATATATATGTCTATATATATATATATATATATATATATATATATATATATATATATATATATATATATATATATATATATATATATATATATATATATATATATATATATATATATATGTATAT
>NC_091553.1:17266327-17268827 GCF_042767895.1 Penaeus vannamei
TATTACTTCTTCTGCTACTACTACTACTACTTCTACGTCTTCTTCCTTTTCTTCTTCTATTACTACTACCATTTTTACTACTACTACTTCTACTGCTACTACTACTACTACTACTACCATAATTACTACTATCACTATTGATACTACTTCTTCTGCTAATACTACTATTACTACTATAACTACTACTACCACTATTACTACTACTACTTCTTTTTCTGCTACTACTACTACTACTACTACTACTACTTTAACTACTGTTACCACTATTTCTTCTACTATTACTGCTTCTACTACTGCTACTACTATTACTTCGTCTTCTTTTTCTGCTACTGCTACCACTGCCACTGCCACTATTACTACTACTTCTTCTTTTTCTTCTACTGCTACTTCTGCTACTACTACTTCTGCCGTTCCTTTTTGTACTCTTATAGCTAATTACTTACCTTATGAATTTGGCATCTCGGAGGAATCTGCAAATTTGTGTCACAGTTAATGTGGGTTGGCTGTGATTTTGATAATATTAGTATATATACGTGGTAGTGATGTGGTACTGTATTACACACGCGCTGTTGTAGTGAAAGAATTACCGTGTACAGATTGTGATAATATGATAATGATGATATTGTACACACTATGATAAGTACTTTCAGCAGTATGTTACACCAAGTGAACAATATGATTCATCATGATGATTTCCTTTATATGAATGTACAATATTTCTTGTGTGCTTAAGCAGTACAATATTTTTTATGCTTTGCCTCTGTCCCCGCAACGTAATGCTACTCTCACTGGCATGTAGCGTAAAAACTTCCCTCTTTATTTTATTATATATGGTCTTCAATGAATCTACCTAATCACCCCAACTATTGTACACCATCCAAGACAGTGTACATGTACAATTCGTCCCACAACTGACTTCTTTTTTACGCGAATGAGCCGAGGAAGTCTATCCAAACCCACAGATCAAGAAAAAGTACTAGAAAAAAGTTTAGCGTCTCCCTTTGCCATTCATTTTTTTTTTTTTTTTTTTTTTTAAGCTTAACACCCCAGTACCTTCAAATGCAACAGAGGAAAGAATTATTTCTTTTGCGAAAGATATCTTACAACCAGAGCGAGAAGGCATTCAAGTTCTAGTTTTGTAAAACTAGTTTTCTTGAAAGTAATAGTGTTTTGTGTGTGTTCGTGTCCGTGAAATTGTAGTGAAACCAACAATAAACTTTCTTTTTAAGAGTCCAAGTGGAAATATATTCTAAATTTATTAATTTCCTGTAGTTTGTGTTAGAAGGATAAATCATTACAATTGTCTAACCTGGCTGTATTGGACAATACACGAGTAAAAAAAAAATATATATATATCTTATCGCTGAGTTCACTGTCAGGTATTTATAACCTTTAGTTATTTTTTTCTGCAGACTCTTTTGGAATAACGACACAGAAAGTATAATGCAAGGACAAAAATATTCATTCAAGTGCGCCAAAAGTGACGGTAACTATGACTCGTTACTTTTCCGAGGTAGGAACGTATTAAGTAATTAAGTAACATTTTCATGCAAGTAACGGTAATAGCAAAGCCATTACTTGTAAAATATCAAACATCCACTATTGACTACTACTAATAATGATAATGATTACTAATAACTGATCAGGATTATGGTAAGGATGAATTCTACATATTGGAAAAGGAAGGAATAATATAGACAGTGAATATGTAAAGCAGAAGCTAGGTAAACGAACTGCCAGAATTGGTTTCCCTTTCCTGCCTTTTTTTTAGTGAAAATACATATCGTGAGACTGGAGGTGTACACTACAGAAGGTAAAAAATACGTAAAAAGTACAAGAATAAATTACTGTATTGAATGATATGATTTGCAAAAATGATAACTAGGTGACAATATTAATGCATACTCAGTCGGCAAAGTATTTGAACTTGATTATGTATTAACTGGTCAGTATTATGTAATTAAAAAAATATATATATATATATTATATTTCACATTTATATACATAACTTTAATGAGGGTATTAAGTATCATGCTGACATATTGCTGCTATTATTTTAATTGTTTATTTTTATTTTTTTGCGGCCACTGTTAATGTTTTATACGAGTATAATTTGACATCTAAGTATGTTAGAAACATATTAAAGAGGAGAATAAGTTCATATATATTCTATGAGAATATTATTGAACTAAGGAATCAGTATAGAAATTAAACCGTAAATCAACTGATATCAACTATTTCCTGAACAAATAAGAACCTCCTGGTATCACATTTTAAACATGTCACAGATAATGAATATGGTATATTCTTGTAATCTAACAGTGTAAAGGTGAGAGAATAAAATGACCATTCTCTCCTTTCATATCAAGACGAATATAACGAGAGAGAGAGAGAGAGAGAGAGAGAGAGAGAGAGAGAGAGAGAGAGAGAGAGAGAGAGAGAGAGAGACAGACAGACAGGCAGACAGACAGACAGACAGACAGACAAGCAGATAGGCAGA
>NC_091553.1:17333827-17336327 GCF_042767895.1 Penaeus vannamei
TTTTGAATGACATATGAGATCTCTATGGTCTACATTATTACAATAATTTCTTTATGAATACAATGTGCAGAACTGGAGGTGTTGCACCATATGTAGCCAGAAAACATCATGCTTTCCAAAGAAAAGACCTTTCTGTCAGAGTTACCTCAAGGCCCTTTTGAAGAGATAAACCAGGTGGGGCGAAATAGCATCATAGGAATTGTTTATAAGCACCCCAAAACTGACAAATTTATTTTTTGATAAACTTAGCTGTATTTTAGATGTTATCCAAAGAAAAGAAAGCAGTACACATTGTACCAGGCTTCAGTATTAACTTCTGTTTGGGAATTGACAAATGCTTCCCAACTAAACGTTTTCTACAATGTCATTTGGAAACTAACTCCTGGAACTAATGGACCAACGACATTGTTAATTGCTTTAAAAGTGCAATAGTCTTCTCTCAAACCTCAGATCACTTCACGGTGGTAGTCTCATTCAGATATATAATAAAAAATCAGGAAATTGTGACAAAAAAGAAATCTATTACCGCAATGTTTTTATTGACAATATTTCATTATTCTTTAATAATGTACTAAGTTGCTCTTCGGAAAATATATGCATGCATCCTAATGAAAATATGGAGACTTCCGTAAGTACATAGTCATCTAAACTAATTACTAAACACTTTCTGATAAAGAGTAAGATCATAAAACACAAAGCATTAAGTAAACCCTATATTACGGCCAATGTTAGAGCATTCATTTCGGAAAAGAAATTACAGAGTAAATTCGCTGAACACCCAGTAAAATACAGAGCTAAATACAGACAGTTACGAAACTGAGTGACAACACTTATTCGTAAATCTAAGTCATCTTACTTTAAGGAAAGGAAAGCATTGCAGGGGACCCTCGAAATCCTGGGAAACTATTAATGTAGTCCTAAATAAAATGAAACAAGAAAATTATGAAACGGATATTAGTAGTAATGGGCATATGACAAACTGCCCCCAGAACAATGCAAATAATTTTAACGCTTATTTAGGAAAGAAACTAAAGTTCCTATGGCAGAAGGTTCTTTTTCTACTTTTCTAATTAATCACCACATTAACAAGGAAGCTACTTCTCTAGAAATCATACTGGTTGTAAATAATTTTAAAAACGGTTCAGCAGGACCAAATGAGATTCAGATAACAATAAGTCAGAAAATTATCCACACTATTGCACCCGCTCTGATGCATATCTATGACTCGTCAAATTCCACTAGCATATTCCTAAATACTCTCAAGGCAGCCAGTTATTCCCATTTTCGAAAGTGGAGATCACAAATTAAGAATTATCGTCCCATTTCTCTCTTCTATTTAGTAAACTGTTTCAGACACCCATGATCATCAGATTAGAGAAATATTGTTTATATCACAATTTGGATTTTCCAGGGGCAAATCAACAGAATCAACACTTAAATTTCACCGATCATATATTTTCTAAGTTTAATTCCAGAAAATTCACTTTATTTATATTCTTGAGTTTTTGATAACTTAGATTATGAGACTTTACTGCATAAACTGGATCATTATAGTATCAGCGAAAGGGAACTCGACTGGTTCAAGTCTTTTCTGTCAAACAGGTCATAGTTCGTTTATTTTGACAATGCCAATTCTCAGGAAGCTAACGTCTCATATGGTGTGCCCCAAGGATCTGTTTTAGGCCCATATTTATTTATTTATTTATTTTTTTTAATCTTCGAAAATGATATTGTAAAGTGCAGCAATATCTTCAACTTTACTATGTTTGTTGATGACAATAATTTATATATAAGTAGCGTATATATCAACTCGATGTTGCTTACCGCAAACTGTGAATTTTAACAGGTAAAAAAAAAGGCTTCATCGTAAGAACTAACTCTAAAATTAGACAAAAGTTACTACGTAATATTTCATAGAAATAAGAGGCCTGCTGAAAACTTGTTAACTTTACATATTTCTACAACAGAACTCAAAAAGCAACATGACACGATTTTGTGGGCATTTCAATAAATGATAATCTCAGTTGGAGCCATTACATTTATACTGAAAACAATAAACTAAGAAAATGCGGCATAATAAACTTGGTGAAATGGTTCCTCACACTTAGAGCTCTAAAAGCCTAGTATTATGCTTTAGTCTATCCAGCTCTGACTTATTGCCATACTCTGTGGGGTGGATGCTCAGAAAATATGTTAAAACCTCTGCTTTCATCACAAAAAATAATTCTTAATTATAGCAATTCTTAATAAATAATATCAAACAAATGTCTCTTTTGTACTCGAAGTTTCAACTGCATCGTCATCAGCAGAAGCTCATGTTCGCTGTTGATATCCACTCCCGGAAAGGCACGTGTTCTTAATCCTTTTATACTTAAGTGATGCCATTTTTGTATTATAAAATCAATCTGTTAAAGGTTGATTCCACCTGAAGAATGCCATGTGACAGTTCTTGACCTTTTGTATCGAAATAGTGTATAGGCAATCGCTGGTTTGTTGTTTG
>NC_091553.1:17418827-17423827 GCF_042767895.1 Penaeus vannamei
CGAGCTTTTGTATCTTGTGGTTAAGTTAGAGTGTGATAACTTTTTTCTTGGTCTGCCGTTTGATTTTCTTTAAGTATATATAACTATATTCTGCAATTATTGTTTTCACTTTGTCCTTATTGCCTTCCTTCATAATAGTAATGAATGCTCGAAATACTTAATAGCAGTACTTTTGATGATATTATCATTTTACTGTTAGTAGTATGGTATTGCCATTGTCATTATCGTCTCAAATACCATTATGCTTCTTGATGTTATTTTATCATCACTATCTTTACTGTTAATATTAATATCAATCCATCATAATAATAACAACAACAATAATATTGATAATAAGAAAAATAATAATAATAGTAATTATTGCAAAAATAATAATCATTATTATTACTAATATCGTTTCCATTATGTTTATCATTCTCATTATTATTATTACTATTATTATTATTATTATTGTTATTATTGTAGTTATTGTTGTTATTGTTATTATTATTATTATTATTATTATTATTATTATTATTAATATTATTATTATTATTATTATCATCATCATAATTATTATCTTTGTTACTATGATTTACATTATTATAATCATTATCTTTATCATGATTATCATTACCATCTTCATTGTTATTATTACTATTATTATTATTAACATTAATTTTGTATTATTATTATCGTAATTATTCCTCTCATTATTATCTCATTATCATTATCAATACTACTGTCTTTATTATTATTATTATTATTATTATTATTATTATTATTGTTATTATTATTATAATTATTATTATTATTACTACTACTACTACTACTACCATTATATTATCACTAATACCATCATCATCATCATTATCATTATCACTATCATCCTCATTGGTATTATCTTCATTATTATTTTTTTTTTTTTGTTATTATTATTATCATTATTATTATTATTATTATTATTATCATTATCATTATTACTGTTATTATTATTGTCATTATTATTATTAGTAGTAGTAGTAACATTATTATTATCATTATCATTATTTTATTAACATTGTTATCATTATTGATATCATTATCATTGCCATTAGTATTATTATAATCGTCATCATCGTCATTTTTATCATTATCATTATCATTATAATCAATATGATTATTATTATCATTATTATTATTATTATTATTATTATTATTATTATTATTATTATTGTTGTTGTTATTATCATTATTATTATTATTATCATTATTATTATTATCATTATTATTACTTTTATTATTATTATTATTATTATTATTATTATTATTATTATTATTATTATTATTATTATTATTATTATTATTATTACTACTATTACTATTATCATTATCACTATCATCATCATCATCATCATCAATCGTCATCATGCTCATCCTAATAATTGTAATTATTATTATTTTCATTATTATTATGATGATTCTTATTACTATAATAATTATTACTATCACTATCACTGTTAGTATTATCATTATTATTAGTAGTAGTAGTAGTAGCAGTACTACTAGTAGTAGTAGTATTGCTGTCATTATCATCATTATCAAATGATGATAATGACTGAAAGTACTACTACTACTATTGTTATTATTGTTATTGTCATTATCACTATCACCATCATTAATGTTAGCATCGTAATATTTTTGTTGTTGTTGTTGTCATTATTATTATTATTGTTTTTATTATTATGATTATTGTTATTATTATTATTATTATCATTATTAATATTAAAAATATTGTTATTATTATTATCATTATTATGAGTAGTACTATTATGATTATCATTATCATTATCACGATCATGATCATGATATCTGTTATCATTTTCATTGTTATTATTATTATTTTTAGTAATATTATCATTCATAATGTTATTATTATTTTTTTAATCATTATCATCATCATTGTTAGTAATATTGTTATGATTTTTGTCATCACTTTTATTATTCTAATTATTACTATAAATATTATCATCATCATTATCGTTGTTATTATTATCATATTTTTAATAATAATCATAATTATGATTATAACAATTATATTTATTATTGTTATTATTATTATTATTATTATTATTATTATTATGATCATCATCTTTATCATTATTACCATTATTATTATTTATTATTAATAATATTATCATTTTAATAATAATGATAATAATAATGATAATAATAATAACAATAAAAATAATAATAATAATAATAATAATAATGATGATAATAATAATGATAATAATAATAATAACAACAACAATAATAATAATAATGATAATTGTATTAAAAATCAAGATTATTATTGTTATTTGACAATTATTATCAGTATTATTATTACAGTTAATATTATCGTTATTAGTATTGTTATTGTTATCATCATTATCATTATTGTTATCAGTAATAGCATTATACCATTATCATTATCATCGTGATCTTCATTATAATTATCATCGTTTTTATTATCACTTTTTTATCATTATTATTGCCATTATTATCATTATCATCATTGTCATCATTATGATCTTTATTACCATTACTATCAATAATGTCATTAATCATGATTATGATTGCTATTATTATAGTTATTATTGTTATTAGTATTTCTTTAATTATCATTATTGTTAATATTATTATTATCATTATTATCATCATCATCATCATCATCATCATCATCATATTTTTCATTATGTTATTAATCATCATTATCATAACTTTCTTTTCCAATATCCTTTTTTATTATTAACATTATTAGTATTATCATCATTACCATTATTATCATGCATATCATTATTATTATTGCCATTTTATCATTATCATTATCAATTTTATTATTATTGTAACTGTCATTATCATTGTTATAATCATTATAATTTTATCATTATCATTATTGTTATACTATTATAACATTATAGTTATTATCATAATCGCTATTATCATTATCACTTTTATCATTATGATTATTATCATTATTATTGCCATAATGACTGTTGTCATTACTACTATTAGTAGTAATATGGTTATTATCATCTTCATTATTATTATTATTATTATTATTATTATTATTATTGTTGTTGTTGTTGTTATCGCGGTTTCATTATTACTATAATTATTTTTATTTCTATTATTATTATCATCATCATTATCAATATAATTATTATCATTATCATTATCATTATCATCTTTATTCTCGTTTTTATTATCATTGGTTTAATTCACTACTGTTGCAGTTATTACTATTATCATCATTATTACTTAATATGATCCTCCTTATTTTTGTCATTACTATCATGAATTTTATCATTAATAATTGTTATTATTCCTTTTATTATTATCATCATTGTTATTACTATCATCATGATAATAACTATTGTTAGTATCATCATTATTATCCTTTTAACGTTATCATCATCATTATTGTTATTTTTATCGTTATCATTATTATTACAATTTTCTAAATGTTAATACGGTCATTGGTATTACCAATATTATTATTATTATTATGATTGTCATTATGATTATTATCATCATTATCATCATTATTATTATCATCATCTTCATCATTATTATTATCATAATTATTGCTATCATTATCATTTTGGTTATGATCATTGTTATCATTTTTATTATCATTGCAATTATTGTTTATTATTATCATTATTATTATTATTATTATTATCATTATTATTACTATCATTATTATCATGATTATCATTTTCATGCTTATCATTACCATTATAATTATCATTATTATCGTCATTATTATTTTTTTATCATTATTTACCTATTTTTATTACCATTATCATCATTATATCTTCTGCTGTTATTGTTATTCTCAACGCAATTATCATTAACAGAATAACTATAAAATGATTATAGAAATATGTTACAAGCATTCTCCTGTATGAAACCACAACTACACCCGTTGTTATAGCCTTAATGTCTTTTGCCTGTAAACCCTTTATGAAACTCCTTCGTTGGACTTTGGCTTTAACAGTAAATGACGTCACTCCGTTTGGATGCCCTTCCGAACCTTGGGAACCTCCCTGATCCCTGGCCTCCTACCAAAGACCCTCGCTTGTCTGCATTTAACTCCGACGTAGCACAATCTCTCGCTCTCCACTGCGCCCCGGCATTCATGCATTTGTGCATGTCTGCGTCTGGTCGATATTGAGTCGAGTGAGCTTTTCTCTCTTTATCTACCTCTCTCTTTCTTTCTCTCTCTCTCTCTCTCTCTCTCTCTCTCTATCTATCTATCTGTATTTATAGTATATATATATATATATATATATATATATATATATATATATATATATATATATATATATATATATATATATATATATATATATCTCCCCTTCTCTCCATATATTTATGTTTACATATATACATGCATAAGTAATTTGATAGCCTATGTCATTGCCCATCCTATTAACAGTCTTACTTTATAAGTGATTTATAAGAATGGAAAATAAATGCATATGAAACAGTCATACATGCATCTTTGTAAAAATACAGTGGAGGAACAATAGGAAAATAAAAATAAAAGAGAGACAGAGACACAGAGAGAAAGAACTAGATATATCTATATATACATAGATAGAGAGCTAGATAGTTATATAGGCAGATAGACAGATATATATATATATATATATATATATATATATATATATATATATATATATATAGAGAGAGAGAGAGAGAGAGAGAGAGAGAGAGAGAGAGAGAGAGAGAGAGAGAGAGAGAGTGACCACAAACCTCTCTACTGTGACCTTACGACCTCGAGATAATGGGCCAATCAGCGACCTTCTATAAGCCTCGGAAAGACCTTTTATGAGATTAATCCTTTATCATTAGAAAAGAAATCTAATAAACGCAACCTCGGCCAAAGTTCTGGGACGGAGACTTAGCTCTGTGACGTCATTGTTATTCACTCGTAATGTGTCAAGTTAAGAGGATCCATTATCATAAGTCGTGCTTTGGAAATGGCC
>NC_091553.1:17453827-17456327 GCF_042767895.1 Penaeus vannamei
ACACACACACACACACACACACACACACACACACACACACACACACACACACACACACACACACACACACACGCACACACACACACACACAGGAGTTAATCAAGAAATTAATCAAGACCCCCATAGTGGAACTGAAGGTAGCTGAGGTAGAAACAAACGGGATAAACATAATTATAACCACGGTATACATGCCACCTCATACATCGGTGTGGTCATAAGAAAACTACCAAAAAACTAATTCAAGAGACATTAAAAAGCCTGGAAGTGCTACAATTTTCGGAAAACCAATGCAGAAGAAATTCTTATCACAGGGGATTTTAATAGCAAAATCGACAGGGAAAGTTTCGATTTGAAAATTCAAATCAACATTCAAAACGGAAGCAAGAAATGGCCAAAAATGGTCCAATGACAAATACAAGAAAATGAGAGAAAAAAAAGCATCTCCTTTGGAAAAGATTCAGGAGACATAGACCTCAGGCAGCGTATGAAAGATATAACATAGGAAGAATGAGTATACCCAAATCATGAGAGGCGAAAAGGATATAATTAACAAATGTACATGTCAACCAAAACTCTTCTATAACTAAATACTAAAGCTAAGAGTAGAGACCAAATTAGAGCCATCAAAGACGATAACATTATTTATTCTATGGAGGAAATGTGGGAAATCCTAAATGAGAAATTTCAGTCAGTGTTTGTTCAGAATCCATACTTTGATATGGTAAATACCCTTACAAACGTAAAGAACATCGAAAATATCACCCTCAAAAAGAATGAAATAAAACACCTACTAAAAGAATTAGACAAGGCCAAAGCAGAGGGACCAGATAAAATTTCAAACTGGGTTCTCAGGGAATGTGCTGGAGAACTATGTACTCCTTTATTGTTAATATTCCAACATTCACTGAGACAAGGTAAATTACCAAAAAGTTGGAAACTCGCTAATGTTACACCCTTATATAAGAGCGGCGACACACAAAACCCACTAAATTATAGACCAGTTTCATTACCTAGTGTAATATGCAAGCTGCAAGAAAGGATAATTAGGAAATAATGGGTTGAAATACTTGAAAAACACGAAATGATATCAAATAAACAATTTGGCTTTAGAGAAGGAAGGTCGTGTGTAACAAATCTCCTCTGTTTTTATGATAGAGTATCTGAAATATTACAAGAAAGAAACGTCTGGGTGGACTGTGTGTACTTGGACTTTGAGAAGGCTTTTCATAAGGTGTCTCATAGAAGACTACTATGGAAATTAGAGCACCTAGGTGGAGTGAAATGCAAATTACTCGCATGGATGAAAGACTTTCTTCATGAAAGATAGATAGCATAGTAATTAGAAGGAAGCATTCTACATGGCGACGAGTAACCAGGGAGTGCCTCAAGGATCGGTGTTGGCGCCGATTATGTTTCCCATTTTCGTCAATGATTTAGGATCGAACATAAGCCCAGGTAGTTATCTGAATACGTCTTGATTACATTGCAGTGGTATGGCGTCCATACTTAAAAAGGCATTTAGACCAACTGGAAAGAGTTCTAAGAGCGGCCACAAGATGGGTACCAAATATGAGTTACGAAGATAGACTACAGAAATTAGGACTTTCTTCCTTGGACATGATTATGCTGTTCAACTGTATTACAGAAAGAGTGAACATAGATAAAGAGGACTTTTTGACCTTGGACACAAGAAGGACGAGCAAAAAGAGGTGATAAAGATATCAAAATATTTAGTTTCTCAAACAGAACTATTGAAGCATGGAACAGTCTTTCCAAAAAGGTTGTGTGTGCCAAAAATGTACATCAATTTTAAAAGGTATACAACAATTTAAATATAGCAGACGGGACCACCTGAGCTTGGCGTTCATCCCGTACTGAAACAACTAGGTAAGGACTATATATGTGTGTGTGTGTGTGTGTGTGTGTGTGTGTATGTGTGTGTGTGTGTGTGTGTGTGTGTGTGTGTGTGTGTGTGTGTGCAGGAAGACACAAACACACATACATATATTAAAACCTATACACAAACACACGCAAACACACACACACACAAACACACACACACACACACACACATATATATACATATATATATATATATATATATATATATATATATATATATATATATATATACATATATATATATATATATATATATATATATATATATATATATATATATATATATATATACAGTTTATACACACACACACACACACACACACACACACACACACACACACACACACACATATATATATATATATATATATATATATATATATATATATATCGTCGTCGTGTCCGGCCGTCGTTACTCCGACGATGCCCCTGCAGCATTCGCTTCGCGGGCCTGGGTAGCAGCGTGGCGCAGCTCGCGACGAGCCGCCTCCAACGTTTTCCATGTTTCATACACACGCCCGGCGCCTGCTCGGATCTCGGCTCGCCATTTCTGTCGGTCTTCTGCTAGCTCCTCCCAGTTACTAATACCTGCGCTGAC
>NC_091553.1:17508827-17511327 GCF_042767895.1 Penaeus vannamei
CTGATATTTTGAAGAAAAAAATCGTTTGGATTAATGTCAGTTAATCTTGCTCTTTACTTTTATTTGTTGTTTATGCAGTTTTTTTTTTTTATGTTCCTTCTTTTTGTCAATCCACGCTTGTTTACAGTGCATGTGTATGTGTAGAAAAAAATGACATTCTTGTCCTTTATCACAAAATAAAATAAGTTTTTATATGTAATTTTAATTGTGAACTAATAGATCAGATCTAGACCCGGATTCAATAAACAGATAATTATAATTATTTTAGAATATTAACTGAACGCAAAACCGTGATCGGGTTAACCAGGCCTCAACAATGCGTGTATGTATTGTGTGAAAGAACTGGAAATTAAACAGTTTTTAACGCTTTAGTTAGAATCTTTTGTTTTATGTTTCATATACATTTTGAGTTGATATGTAGTTGATAACTAAGACAGGCACACACACATATATCTAATTATTTATTTTTATTTTTTCATAGATGATGGGGGCTTTAGTGAATCGACTATTTGGGTACGTTTATTAAACGTAATAACTGTAAAATGTAATAACTGTAAAAAGGGAAGACAAATATTAATGCTTATAATAGGAAATATGTATTGTTATTCAAACGGTGTCTAATCCCTGAGACAGAGGTGACGTGTTCACATGTAACATCTCGATTTCTATCAGCTGGTTCGAGGTTGTTTCATTCGCCGTTTCTCATACATTGACAATATTCGGCCAAACATTTTTCGTCGGGTTTGAGCGACATCCCTCGCTTGGCCATCAAAGGACTTCCACGTGGTGTTAGGCAGGGAACTACTTCGTAACTGCCCTGGGCGTGTGTATAGGGCAGTTATCCTCATTGTTTCTGGGAAGGGCCAAGGCATAACCGTGTACTTGTGGGAGGATTTTTTCTAACAATTCGATATAATTGTCTAAGAGGCATTTTCCCCGTTTCGCCAACATCATGTAGGGAGATCCACCCCCACATATCGCAGGTCACGCGGCCGCGCCTCGCCGTTTTATAGATAATTTGTCTGTCATTTCTGAGATGTAAATAATGATATAGAATCTGAACATGAAATATGACGTGTAGGGCACTGTTCTGTATAAACAAATATCTATATAGTAAATTGAAATAAATTGATTTCTGAAATATTGAAAAGGGCTAACATTTACACCTTTAATTCCCTTCAGCAATGGAGCTTTCCGTGTATGTCCGGTGTATTTTTGTCTTTATGGGTGCCCTCCTCTTCCCACCCTATCTGTCTGTACACCATCGTCCGGGAGATGCCCAGCTCTCCGAATATATCACCGTTGGAGAAGTTACGTTCCCTCACCCCATGTCAAAAGTCAGAGTTGGTCCCATATCCATCTGGATGTAAGGGACATGTTTTGTAGAGAAACATGCTTACTAAGCCGCGGGATAATGCGGTAGGGTGACCTGTTCCTTTCTGCACCGACTTTGACCCTAGCATGCTGACGTCAGCATAACAGTGCTCATTCACAGCTGAGTCGACTGAGAGGGGCAGCCGGGACCATGCGATTGCAAAGCCAGCGTTCTACCACTGAGCTATGCCACCCCATTGTAACAGCCTATTGCAGATTACAGCTTTCTTTGCGTCCATCCTGAAAAAGGTGTCAGCTTGGCAACCTTGTTTTGACCTCGGATTTCTCATGTTATTATCACGTCTAAGACCATCGGACATGTATTTTTTCAGCGTAGTGGATATTCAGAAATTGATGAATATTCATTGGCATAAAAGAGATGAAATATACGACTTCGTGTTATTTTCTACATTGTTCCGGGAAATTATTACTTCTAGGGTAATGTATAAAGAGAATGAATTTGATGTAAAGGTTTGATATGTTAATATCATCTACACCTACGCATATTTCATTACATTGCACTAGAAAATAGAAATGAAATGGATAGATGACAATAACAACTGACCGAGAAATTCCCATTCCATTAGAATGAACAAGATATACAACACAAGTATTGGGAGTTGGTTCTAAGATTTTTGGTATTCACCCTCCTTGGAAACTCCCAGCTAATAGTTGCTTGAGTTGAAACAAGCAAACATGCATTTCCTCGCTTACCTCCTCGAATGTGGATGCAACTCCTCAAAGAAACGCCAAAATTCAGTGCATAATAATAACTGATTACACTCTTTCGCAATTCATTACCAAGCATGACTTCATATTCCCATAGACGATACACACACACACACACATCGATAACGAATCTACATATGCAATGTAACCTAATTGTGATTTTCTTCATGCTCTGTATTGAAAAATAAAATTAAGCACACTTTCTGTTTATTCAATATGTGTTTGATTCAGGCATAAAGATAAAAAAAAATTCACTAGGTCGATTAGCTGCTACTAGATGGTGCAAGTATCAATGGTATTTACAAAGGCCTCACGGATTTTACAGAGTTTTAGGTTATTTACTTACCATACATAAATGTTCAAAGCATGAAACTCTTTCACGTTTTAAGAAATATGT
>NC_091553.1:17533827-17536327 GCF_042767895.1 Penaeus vannamei
TTATTATTATTATTATTATTATTATTATTATTATTATTATTATTATTATTATTATTATTATTATTATTATTATTACTATTATTATTATTATTATTATCATTATTATTATTATTATTATTATTATCATTATTATTATTATTATTATTATTATTATTATTATTATTATTATTATTATTATTATTATCATTATCATTATTATTATTATTGTTGTTGTTGTTGTTGTTGTTGTTGTTATTATTATCATTATTATTATTATTATTATTATTATTATTATTATTATTATTATTATTATTATTATTATTATTATTATTATCATTAGTACCGATATTATCATTATTATCATTCTTATTTTTATTAAGATTATCATTAAAAAATCATCATTATAAAAAAAAATATTTAAAAATATGATAATAGAGATAATCATTACTATTACTTTTATGATTATTAAAATGATGAGGATGATAATGATAAAAATAAAAGTAGTAGTAAAAAGCAACTACTACTGCTTCTGCTGATGAAAATAACTAAAAAAAAAAACATAATAATAATGATAACAATAATGATAACAATGAAAATAATTATCCTGATGATAATAAAAGTAGTAACAATAACAATGTAAATAATTATGAGGATAATCATGATATTTAATCATTATAGTAATAATCCTAAGGACAAAAACAATAAAATGATAATGATACTACTACTGTTATGATAATGATAATGCTTATGATCATTATAATAAAAACAATGATAATAATAAAAAAATAATGATAGTAAAATTAATAATAAGGATCCTAATGATTCTGATAATGACAGCAATAAAAACAGTTATGAAGTAATTATATAATTACTACAAATACTAACGACAATAATTATAATGATGATAATGAAAATATCAACAATATTATGACTAATAATACTAATAACAATATTGATAATAATATCAATAATAATGATAATAACAATAATAATAGCAATAATAATAATAATGATAATAATAATAATAATAATAATAATAATAATAATAATAATAATAATATTGATAATAATAATAATAATAATCATAATAATGATAATAATAATAACAACAACAACAATAATAATGATAATAATAATAATAACAATAATAATAATAATGATAATAATAATAATAATAATAATAATAATAATAATAATAATAATAATAATAATAATAATAATAATCATTATTATTATTATAATTATAATTATAATAATAATAGTGATAGTAATAATGAATAATAATTATAGTAATAATGATGACAATTATAATAAACAATAAAAGTGATAATACTAATGATAATGATAATAATAATGATAAATGATAATGATAACAATAGCATAAATAATTATGATAGTAGTACCAATAACATATTATTGATAATAACGATAATAATAATAATGATAATAATAGTAATAATAATAATAAAAATGGAAACAGCAACTACAACAATTAATTAAGATAGTAATAGAAATAGAAAAAAATAGTAATCCTAATAACAAAAACAACAACAACAACAAAGAAAAATAATAATGATAACAATAAAAAATCAATAATAATAATAATCATAATAATCCTCATACGTAAAATTTTCTTAGTCATTTTTATGACCAACAACTGCAGGAACTTGAACAGAAATGGAATCAATGATGAAAAATCTGCAAAATTACCAGTGGGAGCAATACGCACCGCATTAAAAGATTGCAATGAGCACGGGGAATAATTCCGAATATTGAACCATTGCAATCTTTTAATCAAATCTTTTATAATCCTTTTGGTGAAAGCATAACATGAATTCTATCCTTTGATCTTCGCCGTAGAGTACGGCAACTTTTTATATCAAACGTATGCCTTAAAATAGGATTGCGATTTTCGACGAAAAATGTTTGACTGAGCTTTTTAATGATCATTTCTTGTCATCATGGAATTGTGTCATCATGGATCAGTAAATAAGCTCAAAACAGAACATATGATTAAAACCACACACACGCACACACTCATATACACGCATAAAGAAACGCACACACAGACATATATATATAATATATATATATATATATATATATATATATATATATATATATATATATATATATATGTATATATATATGTATAAACTGAACGTACCTTTTGAAAGTGGCCGTCTTGTTTTCCTTCTTTTTTGTTATGTCTTTTTTCCTGAGAAGCTAAAGACGTGTCCGTATTTTTTTTTTTTTTTTTTCTATTTTGATATCGTTTTCTCATACTGGGTACACGCTTCTGTGTTAGTTTACATGAAACATATGTATGTATGCTTGCTATTATAAACGAGTTTCAGTTAATCTTAGATAAAGGATACATATGTAATGCTCCCCTTAATATAGTTATTGAATTATAGTTTCTGGATTCAATCTGTGAAGTCGGAGGAGAGTCATAAAGATTTACTTGACACGAGTTCCCAGTCACTGCAAGCTTGGATATCGGTGTCAGTCATTTTGACAG
>NC_091553.1:17566327-17571327 GCF_042767895.1 Penaeus vannamei
TTCATTTCCTTTTTTTCCTGTGCCCCATTTTTTCCTTTCCTTTCTTTTCTTCTTTTCCTCTTTTCCTAACCTATCTTTTTCCTTTCCCTTTTCGATACCTTTGAACTATGTTGTCTGCATGGAAATTTTACCGAATGCGTTTCTCACGGCACTGCGTAAGAGTTTGCCTCACGAACCGGTTTAAAGCCAGTAGTTCCAGACCATTGATTTGGGATTACTCCAAAGGCTCTGAGAATTGGCAAAGCAAAGAAGAACGAAAAAAGATGCAAAAATATTGAATGGGAAGTGATAGAGTAAAAGAGACATTCTCGGAGTGGTATGACGGCGGGTCGTTTTGTGAATTTTCTTCCCTGGACTGTTGCAGTTATTTGATAATTAGATTTAGTATAGAAACCAAGAACCTTAAAAGATTTGCGGTACTTATTATCTAGTAAATGAAATACTAAATATACAAAATACACACAGGTAATAGGTAAGACACAATATAAAGAACATTCATATGTGGTACAAAATCACCCTCATGATAATTATTTATGTTGTAATCGTTAACGTCAGTGTTGCCTTATTGAAGTGTTTGTTATTATCTACCTATCTCTCTCTCTCTCTCACACACACACACAAACACACGCTCTCATCTCTCTCTCTATCTCTCTCTCTCTCTCTCTCTCCCTCTCTTTTTCTTTCATTCTTCCTCTTTTACCATTCTGATACATGCCTATACATCTCTCTATGTATTCACACGAACAAACTCTGATCAGATACCCCTCTTATGATTGGATCCTCCTCCAGCGGGGCGTGGGATGTGATTGAGTTCTCATTAGCTCCGCTCTCGCTAAAGGATGTGTATAGACGAAGTGTTGGACCTGTTTTCTTTCCTCTTATGCAGACTGGTTCGAGTGGTTGATGAGTTAACACTTCAGGATGCTTTGTTTTGCTCGTGGAAGAACGAAATCTTTCTTTTCTTTCATTCTAGGAGAGATGACCATAATAAGTGTGATAAGAATAAGTATGTGCGACGATAACAACAGTAATAAAAACAGTAATGTTAATGAAACTGGGGAGAAAGATCATTAAAAGGAAAAACAATAACCAAACTAACAACCATAACAAAGACTACAGTGACAAGGACGATAGTGATTATTCAAAACATCAGATAAACATATGAAAAATTATACTTATGTTTATGATAGTAGTGAAAATGATAATAAGTCTAGTGATAATGATATAATAATGATAGTAATAATAATAATGATAATAATAATAATGATAATGATAATAATAATGATAACGATAATAATGATAATAACGATATTAATGAGACATATGCACACACACACATGCACACACACACACACACACACACACACACACACACACACACACACACACACATATATATATATATATATATATATATATATATATATATATATATATATATATATATACATACATACATAGGTATATATATATATATATATATATATATATATATATATGTATGTATGTATGTATGTATGTATGTATGTATGTATGTATGTGTATATATATATATATATATATATATATATATATATATATATATATATATATATATATATATATATATATATACATTTTATATATATATATATATATATATATATATATATATATATATATATATATATATATATATATATATATATATATATATATAGTCTGTGTGTGTGTATGTATGTATATATGTATATATGTATCTAGATTTTACATGCATAATGGTAACTGTCTCTATAGATCATGTGTTGATTTTCAGTCCTTAACTCAAGATAGTTTTGTTGTTGTTGTTGTTGTTGCAACGGTATCCCCAGATGTCAAGATTAATGTTATGTATATAGACAAAATCATTTATGACCTTTTGTATAAGCAAGGGGTGTATGCTTGATGGGTACTCTCACCTTTCCAGAAGCAGGAATGAACTCATTGTTCCACGACTCTTTTACCCATGTATCAAGAAACCCAGGAGGATTTCTTTGACAAATTACTCCGGATGAAACTTTGGTCCATCACTTTGATACAGAAACTAAGGCCAAGTCAAGGCAACGGAAGCAATTTGACCCACCCTTCCTCAGAAATATACGTGTCACACCTTCGTCAGGAAAGGCCATGGTAACAGTCTTTGAGGACCAGCATGGAGAAGTGATGATGGATTTCCCGGGTTCACTGTTACAGAAATTACGGGAGGCTATCAAACGGCCAGCTGGAAGCGCGGTCCTATGGCTTCGACATCTTTCCTCGCCCTCCTTATCTGACTTTCAATTCTTTCCATCCATGAAGTAATTTTTGAAGAGCAAACGTTTCCAAGATGACGAGACACTGATTTCTGGTCACTTCATGGCTTCAAACGCAACCTGCAGAATTTTATTACGGAAAAGTCCACAGCTGCATAAAAAAGAGAGATGGAGTATGTCGCTCTTAGACCTATGCAGAGAGACCTAATAACTTCACATTTTATTCCTGTACGTCAAAGAAAAGTGGGTTAGGGGAAAGCTTTAATGAGTGCTCTTCGTGAATATGTATGTATATATATATATATATATATATATATATATATATATATATATATGTGTGTGTGTGTGTGTGTGTGTGTGTGTGTGTGTGTGTGTGTGTGTGTGTGTATGTATATACATATCTATATATTTGTGTATATATATATATATATATATATATATATATATATATATATATATATATATATATATATATATATATATATATATAATATATATATATATATATATATATATATATATATATATATATATATATATATGTGTGTGTGTGTGTGTGTGTGTGTGTGTGTGTGTGTGTGTATACATATATATACCAATCGGCCATCACACACACGCACACACAGACACACACTACTGTTGTCATCGTCATACACGCTTATTCTTATCACTCTCATTATGATTATCACTCCTAGAATAAAAAGACAAAGATTAAGCCTTTCCAAGAGCAATGATAACAAAAAATAAAATCAATAATAATAATATTGATGATAAGTTATTATTAAATTATCAAGAGTGATATCGATGACAATAATAATAATCATAATAATAAAACGCGCATCCACACACATGTGCGTAGGAGTCTTCTGAAATGTCATAGTGTAATAAGTGCTACTCTTCTCTCTGAGTCATATTCTTTTTTCACTTTTTTTCTACCTTACAAAGGTTAGAAAAATGTTTGAGACTTTTCGCGAGATCTCGACCATCGTCATGCAGTTTGACAAGTTTCCAGTCAACCCATTATCCTAAAAGGCTTGCCTTGTCTTTTTACTCTTTTACTTTCGAAAATAGAAATAAGATATTATGCGTGGTATTTCGAGAAAATTAGATTAATGATACCAACTCTCGCTGCTCCTTTGTTTTTGTGCTCATTCAAGATTCATCTTTAAAAAGTATCTTGTATAATACAGAGCTTAACAGCATAAAGTGAAACTCATCTTAATGAATCATTCTTAATGTTATTATACAAATCCTTGTTTTCCATATAGATACATATATACAAATGCATATATGTCTTTCTGTGGATATATATAGATATATAGACAGACATATATATGTGTAAATAAATAAATGAATACATATATATATATATATATATATATATATATATATATATATACATATATATACATATATATACATATATATATATATATATATATATATATATATATATATATATATATAGATAGATAGATAGATAGATAGATAGATAGATAGATAAATATAATATAAATACATACATGTGTGTATATATATATATATATATATATATATATATATATATATATATATATATATATATATATATATATATTTATATAGGGTCATGGTCCACCGGCGTGTGGACACGCCCTGGCCCTGTACCAACTCCTGCCCCTAAGCCCCCTGGGGTTATTGGGAGGCTCGGGGGAGGTGGGCCTTGCCAGTCCTCCCCACCCCAGATATAACATATCGGCAGTGAGGAGGGGAAAAGCCCCTCTCACCCAGCAAGTGAGGCAGATTGTGGGCCCTGCTGGGTGGGCGACTGCTGGAGCGCAGGCTGGGAACGGGAACTACTCGAGTAGTTCACCCCACAGGCGGATGATGGGGCACGCAGCCCGCCACCCCCTTTTATATGGGGCAGTGTTGGTGGGGGTGGCAGAGGTGGCATCCACCCGGAGTGACTGCCAGAGGCTGAACCTCAGGCGGGAAGTCAGGGTGGGGGCTTGGAACGTCCGTTCTTTGCGTCAGGATGATTGGCTGCCTCTACTGGCGAGGGAACTGGGGAGGCTGAGAGTTGAGGTGGCTGCTCTCTCAGAGCTGAGGAGGCCTGGCAGCGGCATAACCAGTGTAGGTGGCTACACCTATTACTGGTCGGGCCGCAGCGACGGCCACCATCTCCAGGGAGTAGCCATTGCCATCTCCAGCAGACTCCAGCCCTCGGTGGTAGAGGTTACTCCTGTTTATGAGCGCATAATGGTATTGAGATTGAAGCTATCTTTTGGCTTCATGTCTCTTATTGCTGTGTACGCTCCTACCGATGTTTGTAAACTTGACGTGAAAGATATGTTCTATGCCAAACTTACATCTGTGGTAGACAGATGTCCCTGGCAAGATATTCGCATTGTTCAGGGTGACTTCAATGTGGTATCTGGCTGTTATCAAGCTGGCTATGAGATGTCTTTCGGTCCCCAAGGTTCAGGAGCTGATGCCGGTAGTGAGAATAGCCTCCTTTTCCGGGACTTTGCTAGGTCCCAGAAATTGAGGATTTCTGGCTCCTGGTTCCAGCACCCAGACCCACATCACTGGACATGGTACAGCGATGTAGGTAATGCAGCCAAGGAGATCGATCACATACTCGTTAGCACTCGTTGGAGGATCCTTCAGAATTGCAGGGTGTACAGGAGTGCTGAGTTCTGTGGTACTGACCATAGATTGGTTGTGGCTACCCTCCGAGTCCACTTGAAA
>NC_091553.1:17578187-17580687 GCF_042767895.1 Penaeus vannamei
CAAGGCATCTGCTTCATCAGCTTCGAGTGCCTTGTCTCTTATGAGAGCAAGTCTTTCTGGATTTAAGTTTTGTTGTTTTTCTCTCATCATTGGAGGCAGATTGTTGGTGCTGGTTCTGGCAGAGAACTCAAGCACCAATCTGTTAGCCTCTGATTGTGGGTCATGATGAGTGCATTTCGGGGCTTGGCGGCTTGTCGCTTGCCTGACCCGTTTCCACAACTCTGTAAGGCTGGTCTGGTACCCAAAAGACTGGCACCATTCCAGCCATTTTTCCTGCCTTACTCTGTTGGCAGTTTCCTTGGCATCCACAACAGCTTCCCTCAGCAGGGCCAGATTGTCGGGAGATCTTTGCCGTCTGAAGTTTTTTCTACACATATTAACCCTGTGGTTGACCTCTTTGATCTCGTCATTATAGTACCAGGCGTCTTTGTGAGTTCTGGACCATGGACGAGTTTTGGGAATGGTTTCTGAGGCTGCCTGGTTTATGGCCTGGATTAGCCTTGCCTCTAGCACATCTACATTTTCATTATTGTTATTGGGTTCATTGTCTTTCAGACATCGAGCCAAGCCTTCTTGGAAGGCAAACCAGTTGGCCTTGTCAGTTTTCCATTTAGGAATGTGATGTGGTCTTTGGGCTGGACCTGCATCCATTAGTGTGGTGACTATGCCGTAGTGATCACTAGTAACCGTATCATCGACACACCATCGAATTATCTCCACCATTGTTGCAGTGGCAAAGGTGAGGTCTAGGACCCCTCCCTTCACATGCGTTGGTTCTTTGGTGTTGAGAAGAGCGATCTCAGGGAATGTCTCAAGCACTTCTGCTATGTGAATGCCTGCCGCGTTCGGCCTTTTGCGGGGATTCAGCATGGCCATGTGTGCATTGAAGTCTCCCCCTATGATCACTCGGTCTTGTGCTGCAGTAGCACAGACCTGGTTTAGATCTAATCTCTCACACAGTGGTTTGCTGTAAATATTGTATATTTTTATAGAGCCCCCAGGTAGCTGAATCTCAACAGCAAGAGATTCAACACCATCTCCACAGTGCAGCGGATTGGCTATTAAGGAGCAAGGGATAGCTTCTTTTACCAGGGTCATCAGGCCTCTAGCACCATCCAGGTTTGGAGTGGTGAAGGCATGATATCCTGAGAAGCACACGGATCCCGTTGTTAGTGTCTCCTGGAGCATGACGACGTCAATGCTCCTTGCTCGCACAATGGACTGGAGAAATGAGTTCTTGCTTTTATAGCTACAGATATTCCACTGCAGTATGCTTAGATTGTGTGCCATGATGTATATATATATATTTATATATACATATACAATATATATATAAAATATATATAAAAATATATATATATTTCTCAGTGTCACTTGCTTCATCTTCCGATGCCCCAGTGCTGGTGGCATCAGATAAATACAGATCCTCGTTGATTGAGGATTGTACAACTTCCTCTAAGTCAGACACTCCGGTTAAGGCCTTACCAGGGGGTGTAGGGCCTAGGTTGGAAGTGTCACCTCGGGTCGGAGGACGAGACTTTGGCTGTACAGACTCGGCCTGCTGCACAGTTTCAGCCTGTCCTGACAGACTAGCTGGGGTTTTATGTGCTGTTTCTTTTGAAGCTAGCCTGCCATCCGAGGATTTAGGGAGGGGGGCACTGCTCGTTATCGGTTTGGAGGCTTCTAGCTTCCTTCCCTTCAGAGCCGCCACAGTTTGGGTCATAGCCGTCATGGCGACCTGCACTGCTTTCTCCGCCTCCTCACTGGTCCTCCCCAAGACTGTTGCTACTGCAGAAACTACAGCACTCAACAGGAGAGTCATATCTTTCTCATCAAAGAAAAGATTATCATCTACTGGGGGGACCATTGCTGTGGACTTTGAACCTTTTTCCCTTTGGTTCTTTTTTGTGGTTTTGCCACTAGCAAGCTCGGGGAATTCCTCTCTGTTAGAGGTATCCAATTTTCTCTGTGGGGGCGACTCCTTCCTCGTAGGAGGTCGGGGAGTCTTCTCCTTTTTATTTTGTTTTTTGTTTTGGCCCCAGACATAGGTACCTGGGGGCGCAGGGACAAAGTCAGGACGCTTTTTGGCTAGCTCCTGATTTTTAATCACTGCCTGTTTCCTGACAGAGCAAGCCAGGCTCCAGGCATGATGTTTTTTGGCACAGTTTGGACACTTGGCTGTTGTGTCCTGGCCATCTTTGTGTGCCTTAATACACACTTCCGCTTCGTGTGCCTCGCTACATACACCACATTTGGCTTTGGCCTTGCAGTTGGCTTGGTGATGCCCGAATTTTTGGCACGTGAAACACCTCAAGGGCTCTGGCACATATGTTCTGAGCTTGTATGAGCCCCAGTTACCCAGATCAAGGGTGGTGATTGGGGCTCCCTTGAGGATAACAAGGACTTGCCTGGTTGGAGACTTCCCTTTGGTCATGCGGGAAGCCTCCACCAATTGTGGGAGAGACGTGATCACCTCCATGTCGAACCCTAGTGGAAAGCC
>NC_091553.1:17653187-17655687 GCF_042767895.1 Penaeus vannamei
GGACGTCTCAGAGGCTGAGGGTTCTGCCGTATAAACAGCCTCGACAGTAGATACCATTCCCAAACATGTCCCTTGTGTTAATCGAATTGTCCTTGTTGTGCTGTTGACTGCCCACACAGGGCATCGCTGCCTAGAAACAGTACTCAGCACAAACGGTGATATGCACACAGCTGTTACTTGCGGTGTAAACAAAACATCCCCATCATCAGAGCAAGACCTTGCCACTACACCCTCCAAGAAACGCCCACTGTGTGGTGGAAGCTCTGTGGTTCGGTAAAGGTGCACAGCGGAAGAGATGTCGGGTGGTGACAAGCGAGATGGGGAAAAGCAGCTCTCTTCAGCATTCTCTGGAACTTCTGGTGTGGTCACTCTCACTACACTCAGTTGCAGGGATTGGGCATCAGTATAATTCACATGAAACTCCTGGCCTTCTAAAGTCAGACAGGCGCTGTCATCCTGGGACCTTGAGGACAGGCTAAAAGTGGTTCTTCTCAAAAAGTCCATCCCCAGGAGTATGTCTCCAGGAAATACATCACACACAGTGACTGTATGGTGCATTTCAAGGTCTGAGTTTAGGCAGAAAACAAGGGTTACTTCACTCAGGGTGTTGATTGGTCGACCAGACACGCCTCACAGAATACTGAGAGTCTTCCTCCGACATAGGTGGTTATGAGGATCAATCCGCCTGAGAGCTTGGGGTTTAATAATTGTTGCTTCGGATCCTGTATCAATAAAGCAGTGGACTGAAGAACCGCTAACTCTGAGTTCCGCAACTGGCCGTCCGGTAGACCCTATCACTGCCATTCCCTTCTTGATAGGTAACGTCTCCATGTGAGGTGCTCCCTGAATCGAACCTGCCAGCAGTTCCTGGAGCTTGGTCACCCTGGCGCTCACGAAAGGGGCAATCACTCACCAAATGTCCTGGACCTCTACAATGGTAGCATCGTCGTCGTGGAGACTGTGGATCTAGGATCTCAGCCCTGGCTCTGCACTCAGATGTACCGTGAGTTCTTACCCGATGATGCTCACACCACCTCTCCCTGACAGGTGATCGATGATAAGGTGGACTGGAACACTCAGTAGCTACCGGCATAGCATACAAATCCCGACCCCATGGAGGGCGATTAGGGTGGTAGGGATTTTCCTCTGCTGGTGAAGTATCACTATGCCTTATGCCATTGCGTGAATTCCAGATGCGCTGTGCTGTTTCGGCTATCTGGGTTGGGCTACCATCTTCTTTAACAGAAAGGAAGTCTTGGAGCCATGCGGGGATGCCACTCAGGAAGACCCTCTTCACTAGTTCGGATGGATCACCAATGGCCTCGCGGTGATCCCTGTATCCCTGGTAGACGTGCCCTTCCAACTGCAAAAAGAAGTCCATTGGTGCCTGGCTTGGTGTCATTCGGATGTCGTATAGAACCTTGTAGAAGTCCGAGGAGGTGCAGGTACCTCGGAACTTACTACGGAGAGCTGCCTTGAATGTGTCCCATTCTGTGATTGAGTCGAAGAGAGGGGAATTAATGATTAGTTCGGCTGGACCTCTGCAGTTTGCCCGTGCTGCCTGAATGAACATCTCTGATGTGGCTGGCTTCACGATGTTCTCAATTGTCCGAATCCAACTCTCTATTGCTTGGTTCTTTTTGAGCGGCTGTGAAGCAGAAGTATCCCCCTTGAAGTGCGGGACAGTTTCCTTCGTAAACACATAGGAAAATGGTGTGCAGGACAACTGAGACGAAGGATGTGCTGACTGGGGACGCTGAGGCGAAGACCTAGGCCGGAACTGCTGCAGCAGGGATGTTTGTGGTTCATACGTGTGTTAACGATCAGGATACAGCTGCTGCTTTTGTATTGGAGTGTGGGGGCGGCTCCGAGGAAGAGGCTGAGGAGGAGAGCGGCTTCCATTAATGACAGGAGGCTGTTGATGGTGGTCTTGACACCTAGTCATGGTATGTTGTACTGAGGGGGCGAGACGGCGGACCTCTGCTAGCTCCTGGTCCCGCTGCTGAAGTTGACGAAGCTCTTGAATCTCTAGGTCTTGGGCACATTCCATGGGTGCTGGTGCAACACCTGACCCCTGTAGTCGTTGGCGGGCCTCAGTCAGCTCCCTGTTCCATTCCTTTAGCTGGCAGCGGAGCTCCTGAATTTCCTGTTCTCGGGTACGTACCACAGGCACAGGCGCAGCGTTCATCCGCAGTAGTTGAAGGCGGGTCTCCTCCAGCTCCCTGTTGCGTTCCTCCAGCTGGCGACGGAGTTGCTGAACTGGAGTGCCTTCTAGAGTGCCTTCCTGCATGCAATGTTCAAGGGCCTCTTCATGGCGCTGTAGTCGGGCATCATTCTGCTCCTTGTACTCTCGTACTTCTGCGACTAGAGAGTTGATCTTCTCCATGATCTGGTCAGACATGGTTACTTCTGTGACCATCGTCTGGACAGCCTCGCGTACATCCGGGTTAGAACCACCTAGTATGCGGCGTGGTGTTGGGGAGACTTCACAGGATGTCGG
>NC_091553.1:17668187-17670687 GCF_042767895.1 Penaeus vannamei
TGTGTTGGCAGAAGCTCGACCACAGATCATACTAGTATAAAAAATAATCATAGTAGTATGATATTTTACAAAGACAGAGTCAGAGATTGGATCATAGGTAATGATAATAATGATTAGTAAGCCAGTGTGTTTTTTTTTTTTATTATTAGTATGATTTTTTTATCCTAGCAGAATTCGTGGTTGAGCTTCTTTAGTCCTGTTTTGTAAGTATGCGCTGCCTGTCATCGGTCGTGGTCTCCGTCATCTCTTTGAAGGTAGGTGTCATACACAATGACTTTTACTGAAAAATTAGATAAGTTATGTTCAAAAGAAGAACGTGTAGGTGGTTAACATGAAACTACACAACGGATTTTAACAAGAGCACACTCCATGATTGAACATACAGTAATAATAACAATAATAATCTATATAGTTGCACTGCAGTTAATGTAGGAGGCTCTGGATCAGTTTGCACGCGCAAGTGTGTGTGTGTGTGTGTGTGTGTGTGTGTGTGTGTGTGTGTGTGTGTGTGTGTGTGTGTGTGTGTGTGTGTGTGTGTGAACTCTCTCTTTACCCTCCCCTCCTCTCTCTCTCTCTCTTTTTCTCCCTCTCTCTCTATCTCTCACTCACTCTCTTTCTCTCTCTATCCATTGCCTCTTCAGCTGCAGGACTATATTAATTCAGGGATGATGTGATTGATTGAGTTATCGTGGTCGGATCAGGGGTGTGGGATTAGTGGGCCGTTTAAGAGGCAGTGGGGGAGGGGGAGGCTCACCCCTGAGCGTGCCAATAGTAATTAGCACACTCTCTATCTGTTTCCGTTCTCGAGATATTTTGTTTTTAAATTTGTCGTACCCCTATTAAGTATGTACTTATGTATACACGTCCCAATAACGGTCGGGTGGGACCCCCATTGTATCTTAGCTTCTCTTAGGCCGATTCCAATGAAATTTGCTGCACTTGAACATTGGACTAGGTTCAGACCCCAAAGTTCTATGTTCCTACATAGTCTGGAAACCTTTTTACTGGAGCCCTCAAAACCCGCTAATTGGCATAAATGTACTTGCACTGGATCCGTCTTCAGATGGAAGTTCTTGGATCTGACTTTTCGTAAGTTTTTGCTATATGGCTATTGTTTGTGAGTGGATATGAGTTAGTTTGAGTTGATTTGAGTTGATTGGGTGAATTTCAGGAGAAGGGGGGAGGAGGTTTGGGTTATGGGTCCCTGGGACATTGGCCAGTGCAATGATATATATATGTAAATATATAGATAGATAGATAGATAGATAAATTTATATATATATATATATGTAAATATAGATAGATAGATAGATAGATAGATAGATAGAGAGAGAGAGAGAGAGAGATAGAGAGATAGATAAATTGATATGTATATATATATCTATATATATATATAAATGTTTATATATACATATATATGTATATTTATATATACATAGATAATTATGTATGCATATATATATATATATATATATATATATATATATATATATATATATATATATATATATATATATTGTGTGTGTGTGTGTGTAAATGCATTTATATATATATATATATATATATATATATATATATATATATATATATATATATATATATATATGTATATATATATATATGTACATATATGTTATATATATATATATACATATATATACATATATATACATATATATATATATATATATATATATATATATATGTGTGTGTGTGTGTGTGTGTGTGTGTGTGTGTGTGTGTGTGTGTGTGTGTGTGTGCATACATATATAAATATATGTACATATGTGTATACATATGTATAAATGAGTATATGTATACATGCATTATATATATATATATATATATATATATATATATATATATATATATATATATATATATATATATATATATATATATATATATATGTGGGGGGGGGGTGCGTGCACGCGTTTGTATATGTATTCAATGTGTAATAGTGATAATATTGATAATGATAATAAAATATTGTTACTATCAGTAACAACAAAATGAGATCCATAAATGATAGAAATAATACTCAGAAAGCTCTCAAGATATACAGATCTGACACCATTCTTCAGGTTGAATATAAACACAAGAAAAGGAATGTGAAAACACTTATGCATAGTGCGAAAACCAAATAAGAAACAAAACACAGACATTTCCAAAAATTCCATAAATGATATAGAACACTTTAAAAACTTCTTTACAGAAGTCGGTAGGCTCACTTACGAACAGACAACCGCCTCCACACATCTACGCAACATAAATGAAACAAGGCCTAAAACAAACTTTTTCAGACCGCAACCAGTAGGAGTAGAAACAATTATATTAACAGTAAAACACTTAAGAAAAACAAATTCCGTAGGAGCTGATGGCATTGCACAGCGTTTCATATATGATAGTCTACCAGCAATTGCACACTGACAGTCATCATTAATACATCCATAGTCACCGGTGTCTATCCATCACTTTGGAAACATGGTATCATCACACC
>NC_091553.1:17773187-17778187 GCF_042767895.1 Penaeus vannamei
GTTTTTTTTCTTTGTTTTTTTTTTTTTTTAAGAAAAACGCTACATATATCAAACAATGATATTGGTATTGGGCAAGACTTTGTAATGTTTCCTATCTTTTTAATACAATTCTAATGACTGATATTACTTGCAAGTAAATATATTAGCGAAATATTAGGCGCCAGTCACAGACTTCCATACAAACAAGAGCAACTGTATATCTGCGATGTCACTCTGGTCATCACATGCTTGTAACCATTCTCACGAATGCATCCAGAATCGGCGAGAGACGACGTCTCAGAAAGAAACCAACATGAGTATTGTATATATATCCTCTTCTGGGGATGATGACGAGAACATCATCTACGTATCGAAGCCAAGTTGAATTCCTGCCGATTATATACCTATAGTGGTCTCCTTCCAGTGTCTCCAGGAGTGCGCTCAAAAGGGAGCCCATGGGAAGACCGCTGAGTTGTTGGTACTCTTATATATATATATATATATATATATATATATATATATATATATATATATATATATATATATATATATATATATAATATATATCTATATATATATATATATATATATATATATATATATATAATGTATGTATAAATGTATCTATATACATATATATATATATATATATATATATATATATATATATATATATATAATGTATATATATATATATTATATATATATATATTTATTTATTTATTTATTTATTTATGCATGTGTGTATTTCTTTTGTGTACACGTGTGTGTGTGTTTTTTATGTGTTTATGTGCGTGTGTATGTATGTATGTTTATCTATATATATTTTTTAAATCATCCTATTTTATTGTATCAGATCCGATATTCGTCTTCCCTCCTCTGTGTTATAAGAGTCAGAGAGGAAATACGTTTGAGAATTAAAGCTACCTGTTTCAATCCTATTTCCTCCCAGTTTTTTTTCTTAGTATTGCCTTGGGTTCGTGATATTTGGACGTCCGTGAAATATTTAATTTCTGGACCTCCTCATGCATGCACCTTCGGTCTGTGGTGGTTGTACATGCTCACCGTGAAATCTTTGAGGACATTTCTGATGCTGAAGCAAAAATCTCCTTTTTTCTTACAGGATATTACAAATGCCATAAAAGAAAAATCTTAAAATATAAAAAGTACGAGCGAAGCTTTTAGAATTCTTTTGGGAAAAATCAGCATGAATAAAGTAATGGCCAATCTGGCTGATTATGGAAAGTATGACTTCCTTTCATGTTCACTATAAGCATGGTTGGTCGTTGTGAATTATTTAGCAGCAAAGGGCGTGTGCAGGCATTGTTGACGACGCGCAAAGGGATATTAGTAAAAAAAAAAAAAAAAAAATGCTCAATGATGGAACAGGGGTTCAAAGCTCCACAAGTCAGAAATCGCCATAGTCAAACACACGCACTATGAACAAATACCGTAGTGACTAAAATGAACTGCTATTTCCTTTTTTCATTGGTTCAGGTGCGACTTCTATATACTGTCAATATTTCAGGGTTTCTTCTAGTGACCGTGAGTTCAGGGCGCCCCTACCCCACCTGCAATCACTAGGTGGTTAGCGCTGAAAGATTGATGTTAGCCTTGACCCTCCCGTGTTGTCTCAGTAAATCTTCGGATTTTTTTCTTATTAACCTAGAAATAATGCCGAGACAGTCAAGCTTATTTAAAAAAGGGGACAAGAAGCATGAATAAATATCTTCAATATGGTTAAAAAATACGATTATCTGATTAAGGTAGGATGAGGTTTGTTTTTAGTAATGACTGCATTTCTCTTTCTTGAAATGATAAAAAACAGCCAGGCATTCACATCTTCAATACACGCATGTATATTACACACAATGGTATCATGCCCATCCCATCTGAGGAAAATTGCTGCAATAGCAAGGCAAAACAAAAAAAAAATGATAAGACCATGCGGTTACAAGAAAGATTTCAGGACATGCGTTTGACATTATGTTATTTTTTTACAGTTTCATGAAAGGGAATAAAAGCAGGAACATTCATCGCTCCGGCTTGAGCAAACACGAGCGCGTACAGGCAGTAATCACAGCAAATTAGGATTGTATCAACAGGGGATCCCGGCCCATTTTCTTTACAGCTCGAGGTCAGTCGGGGAACGAGAAACAAAACAACGGGAAACGAAGGAAAAATAGAAATGGAAATGCGTTCATGGTCAGTGGATATGGCGGTCAAAAAGGGAATGGAAAAGGATAACATTTTAGCAGAGAATGGAAATAGTAAGGTTACGGTAAAGAGACTGAATATTTATCATAACTTTGGGAATTCCTTTATGCACAATTTCTGATATGAATGTTTTATATTAAGTTACAAAATCTGTAACATATTTCTAATATGCAATTGATCACTGTTTACGTGGTTATGAGCACGGTTTTAGGTAACAGCAATTGTAGACAACATTAAATATACTATTAATGTATAAATGCAACCGCATTTAGATTAAAATGATTGATATTATAGTAGTAAAATTTTTACTAAAAGCACCATTGTTAAACTGTAAAAACAAACTTATTAGCAATTATAAATCTAAACATATTTCCGAATACTTTATACGCACACGCAGTGATACGCATACCGTACACAAATATATGTTAGATATACAAAAATATATTTTGATAAGTAAACACACACACACACACACACACACACACACACACACACACACACACACACACACACACACACACACACACACACACACACACACACTCACACTCACACACACAGCCAAACCCATACATACATGTGTGTGTGGTGCATGTGTGTCTGTGAATGTAAATATATGTTTATATATACAGCAAATATTGCACTTCACCTAGTGTCCACGAAGAAACCGACAGTGTGTGGCAAATTCGGTACGTTAGGTGAGCTGAGTAAACACTAAGCGCCAGGTTGTATCCTGAAGGGTACATGGAAAACCACTCACGGCTTACAACCCATATAGCTAAAGTTTCAGATTGAATTAGTAATCATTAGTTGCTATCGTTATTGTTATTAGTAATGTTGTGTTCTTACTAGTTAACAAAATTCTCTGCATCAGGTCAAATACATATATTCTAAAGTGTTTATTTAATGCTTTATGTAATATTTTACACATTATCTTTTTCACTTTGTGCCTTCAGGATCCCAGAATTATGAAACCATCTTCTCGTAACACCATAAACCTAATATTACTACCAAATATCTGCAGAAGCAATTAACATTTCTCCTCGCTACAAATAAAAAATAGGTTTTAATGAATTTACTATAATCAGTACTGAACTTGTAAACTCTGCTGCGAGCTGTGGCTGTTGCAAATAAGTTTTTCCACTCGAGGAACTGTATTAAACGGGTTCGATGTTAAGCCGTGCTTTAATTTCTACAGCGTTGAAAATCATTGCTAACTTAGATTATCTCAAGAGAACTTTAGCAAAGAATTCAAAGTTCAGTCCAAAGTTTTAGAGAAGAGCTTGCACAGGAAAACCGATTCGTTCACCATATTGTCTGGCAGAATCTGGATATTATGAGTCAAGGGATTTTACAAAAAATCGCAAACAATTCATAAATGAATTGAAAAATAGATAAATACACAGTATATATATATATATATATATATATATATATATATATATATATATATATATATATATATATATATATATATATGCACACATATATATATATGTATATATATGTATATATGTATATATACATATATATATATGTAAATATGTATATATACATATATACATATATATATGTATATATATGTACATATGTATATATACATATATATACATATATATATATATATGTATGTATATATATATATATATATATATATATATGTATATATATATATATATATATATATATATATATATAAATATATATATATATATATATGTATGTATGTATATATATATATATATATTAATATATATGTGTATACGTATATATATATATATATATATATATATATATATATATATATATATATATATATATATTCATATATATGTATACACGTATATATATATATATATATATGTATATATATATATATATATATATATATATATATATATATATATATATATATATATGTATGTATGTATGTATGTATACCTATTCATATATCTATATATTTGTATATAATATATATGTATATATATATATACATATATATATATATATATATATATATATATATATATATATATATATATATATATATATATATATATATGTGCATGTATGTATGTATGTATATGTGTGTGTGTGTGTGTGTGTGTGTGTGTGTGTGTGTGTGTGTGTGTGTGTGTGTGTGTGTGTCTACATATTTATTGTATACATGTGGAAGACTATAGCACTTTGGCATTAAATGCCTTTAAACCGACTGGGTTAGACATGAATCGCTCAAATGCGACTACTATGGATTTGGAAAGGAGAAGCGGCATGTGCCTTGAGAAATTTATCAGGAATACAGTTTGAGCCATTTGTATAATCTAGGACTGGATGAATATGTTGCTGACAGTCATTTGATCCTAGATCTGAATGAGGAATTTCCTAACGTTGGGTGAATGTATTCACAGTAATTGATCATGTATTGTACATATTTCTTCCGGTCTTCATCTCCGCTCTTTCCCTCCTTTTTCTTTTTCTTTTTCTCTCCTTCGTTTGTCAATTGCCATTTTTCTTTTCTTTCTCTCACTCGTCAATCCACACTGCACAATCTACAGAAATAGAAGGAACAAAAAAAGAATCCACAACCCTTACTGCAGTATACCAACAACGCCTTGCTTGTTCACTGTAACACCATATTGAAATGGAAGAAGGTACCTGATTCATTTTGGAATCCATGATATTTCAAATAATTGCAATCATCCACCTCCTGTAGCAATAACTTGTAAGACTTTCCGACACGTGGACCTCCGCCAATATTGCTTGTGCATGAGAGCCGAACACGCTTTGCTAGTGTATGTGTTTAC
>NC_091553.1:17873187-17875687 GCF_042767895.1 Penaeus vannamei
GAATTATTTCTATTCTGTTTTCGGAGAAAGTTATTAACATGTCAGTATATTTTTCAAATTGCTGTTGAGTGAATGAAATGGTGAAATGACCGTAACTGGCAGGGTCTTGGAAGCAAAAAGAGGGGGTAGGCATATAAATTTGTTTCTTCCTTAATTTTACACACACAAATATTGATATAAATTTAGTTTAAAGTAGATATTTTGTATTTTGAATTTCACAATCTACTACAAGCTTTCGAAAGAATCAGATAAATGCTGCTGTAGACATTCCACAGAAACAGGCTACAGTCTTGTGGAATACATCTAAAGTGGATACGTAGAGTTTTCTCGACCCAAGCTGACCTCGTTGGTACACGTACCAGTGTCACAACAGCGAACATGGCTTATTTGCATTTGGGAATTTAAGTTTTCTGAATAACAACATTGTTGCTTAGATCTCGTACAAATTGTTAACAGTTAACAGAGGGAGAGGGAGAGGTAGCAGTAGAGGTAGAATTATATATATATATATATATATATATATATATATATATATATATATATATATATATATATATATATAAACATATAAACATATATATATATATATATATATATATATATATATATATATATATATATATAAACATATATATATATATATATATATATATATATATATATATATATACTTATATATATATATATATATATATATATATATATATATATATATATATATATATATATATATATATATATAGAGAGAGAGAGAGAGAGAGAGAGAGAGAGAGAGAGAGAGTGAGAGAGAGAGAGAGAGAGAGGGAGGGAGGAAGGGAGGGGAGGGGGTTGAGCGAAAGCGTTTGTGAGCATATCCAATAATTGCTCGGCCTTCATTGCGTATATGGTACGGTTATTGTCTTAGTTTACATAAATTTACTGTACATGTAACAAATTGCCTGAGTTTTACTGATGCGTTCTCAGCTCCAGTTCACGTACGATGAACATTAATTAATCACAATTGTCCTTTCCAGTATTTAAATGGACATTTAACATTTCTGATGACATGTATGATTTATATATCATGTTGAATTAGTAGTTTAATATGCAGTGTGTCACACAGCTTTATATTTTTTATTAATTAATAATTTAGTTTCTTTTATCTTTTTGAAATTCTGCAGTTATGTATATCACTCTCCTTGTACATCTGTTGAACTATACTTTTTTTCTATATATAATGATGCAAGATGATTAAAATGTATGCAAAATCCATTAGGAATAATTGTTATTACATTAAGTATTTCGAGATAATGAAAATTAAATGAACCATTGATGATCAGCCATTGTGTGTATAATATGCCGCCTTTTGACTATAATGGGAAGGATGAAAATAAGATTATAATGACTATGCTAGGGCAGTATAAAGTAAAAAAGAAAAACAAATGCAGAATTGTGAAGAAAACGAAACTACATTAAATCATCAATAAACAAATTATAAGAAAAAGTAAATCAGTTAGAAATGAATACGCAAAGCATAGGAACTGTAATAATTCTGTATTAATCCTGGACAGAACCTTCATCTAAATCGTATATTCTGTCGATCGGTACACAGACAAAAAAGAAGTCTTTGATCTGTAGGTTCGTCTGTGGATTTTTACCTTCATGGGAGGACGTGGATAAATCAAAGTGATATTATCTCAGATTGGAAAAATGGTATGTTATTTGTCGAACTACAGACCGGGATATGGATTCTGATAATATCTGATAATGGTATCTCTGTGAGAGATGAATAAACCGATAAAGAGATAAGGGAGGGGAGGAAAGGGAGAAGTATAAGGAAAAGGAAAATAGAAGGAGAGAGAGAGAGCGAGAGAAAAGGAAGGAGAGGGAGAAGGAGAAAGTCAATGAGAATGAGAGGGAGAGGGAGAAAAAGAAGGAGAGAGATAGGGAGAACGAGAAAGAGAGGAAGGAGAAGGAGAGGAAGTGGGAAAAGATCATTAAAGTGAAAATATAAGAAAGACAGAGACAGACACAAAGAGACCGGAAGAGGGAGAAAACAAAAACGAAAAAAAAGGAGAGAGAAACAGACTGACTGACTGTATAAGAATGTATATTTCCACAGTTTTATGGATTACTTCTGCGTGGAAAGTACTTTGATTATTGTGTCCATCCACTGGTTTGACAATAAATTAATAATCGTAACTCGCTTCCTCTAATTAAACGGGGGATTTAAAAGTTCTGATGAACTGTGTGATTCACATATAACGACGAATTTGTTGATTGATAATTGCATCGCGTTGTGCATTCTCTTTGTTCTCATTCAAATTAATCTATTAGGGAAATCCATTTACATATCTAAAATCATTAATTTCCTCCGCTTTAATGTATTTGGGATGAAGAGATCTGTGAAAATTGAACGGCATCGAATTAATAACTATGTTCCCTCTAGATTTCTTAAATTTGTCTCTCATAATGAGAAAAGTGTGGTAATCATATTTACTAGAGTTATTATTAATTTGTT
>NC_091553.1:17920687-17923187 GCF_042767895.1 Penaeus vannamei
TGTTTCCCTCTTTGATATTATCTGAATTCCCTGTCGAGCTGTATAAGCAGTAATACTATGTTTTTCCCATAAAATAGGGTCAGATGAAAAATACTTCTTTTCCAGGCAGTGCTTAATGTGTTTGAAAGTGAATTTAACGTACTTGGATGCTAGATTGAAATGTCAGCATTACTATTAGTTTTATAAAATCATCACTTCTTTTGTACACGTAGATTCCAATTATTTACTTCCTGTATTCTTTGTTTTGCGTGAATTAAAAACTCTCGCCCTCACTCTCCCTCTCCTTCACCCCCTCCCCTCCCGCCCCGCCCCTAACGGACGGGAGCCGCGGTACCTATGCTGATACTGAATAACTTTATTGGGCTAAGAACTGTACAAATGTTTTCTTTCAACAGAATACGATACAGACCGCGCACTTTCATGAACGCTATCATACTGCGCCTTTTGCAGATTACACGCTTAATAGTGAACATTTATAAAGGATTATTTGGTTTATGGGATTGTACATATGAAAAATCTAACAAAAATACTTCGGTACATGACAGTGAATAAACATTTTCATAATCATAAAATACAAATATACAATTACTATATCAAACAGCAGCTAATCAAACAAAATTGAGCACGATAACAAAGAAAATCTATACAGTGAGATATATACTTGGGAAATGTCGATGGTTGAGAGTAGTAATATAGCCAGACTTTACAATACTTTGATATTTACATTATACTTCCGAGCTTTAGTTGCCAGCATCTGCAATTTATAGGTGTTTCTTTATACGAGATTCAACGCTGTTTACACTGGGTTTACTTTTAAATCTCTGGGCAGATCATGATACATCTTGGCACCATGGTATCATATTGCTCTCTGATTGATTTTAGGACATGAAGGGCAAGTGCAAATTGGACTGGCTCCTTGTTACATACCTATTATTTGGGCTAGTCCTGAAATAGTTTTCATTATCAACAAAATCATGTAACCATTTATATATGAATATAGCACTTAATGCAATGGTGGCGTCAGAGGTTTTCAGTATGCAGAAGTTGTGAAATAAGTCATTGCTCACGAGTCCTTAATCTCCCTCTGTTGCGTATTACTCTTTTCCTTACTTTTCTTTTCATTAAAGGTTCCATCGCCTCTGGTAGCAGTGCCCCATAATATCTGACAATCGAGGAAGAGGGATTATATTAATGAATTGTACAGCAAAATTATTGAACTGTGATCTAGTGGATTTTGAGTGAGATACAACACGTCATATACCTTGGCTACTTTGTTCCTTACTGCTACAATATGATGATGCTAATGTAGACGTTGCTCGGTTAAGACACCAAGACATTAAGTTTCGAACACCAACTAAAATTACATTTTTAATCTTAAGGGAAAGAGGTATATAAGCTTTTCGTAACAATGTGATACCATGGAGTATGATTTTTTTACAGTCATAGTTAACTATTCAACTATCAGCCAATTTGTGATGTATTGCAACTCTCTGGTGACTATGTTCATAATATATCAGTGTCTAGGGAACAATTTATTATCATCTGTGAATAAAATATACTTACTTATGGTTCCAATGACTTGGCGAGAGTCAAAATAAATGAGACAAAATGACTCCCAGGTACACCCCTGGGCCAGGGAGAACTCTCTCTTTGGTGTGTTTGCCGTGGGTGATGTTCTTTACTCTCTGGAGACAGGCGATTGAGCGATGCTGCATGCTGCTCCCTGAAGACAGCAACACACCTATTTGGTCCATTACTCTAGTTAATCGTGAGGCTTGATTAAAGCCAGTCAAGTCAATCGGCTGGTCAAATTTGGCTCAGGTCACGCAGGCACTGCCCAGTCGGCACCGCATAGGTCCCGCAACTGCCATCAGCACTGGGTGGTGACTGTATCACATTGGCATCTGAATTTTATTATTTGGCACAGCCAACGGAATTATTGGCACCGATCGGCTGTTCCCCAGTTTGCGCCTGGCTCGTTCGGTAGTTTGTAGACATTAGGCACCTTAAACCACTAATATGGTTATCATTTTAAAAACTTTATTTGAGTAAAGGTTTTCCTTCACTACATGCTAGTGCCATAAAGTTTACCCATACAAATGTTGTCGCTGCTTTAAGAGACAAATAATCTCTCCGATAAGCCGATAGCGCGGGAAAGGTGACCAGCATTGCCGACTGTAGCAAGTGCCAACTATTTGCCAGGGCAAGAATAGATGCCAAATGGGGTAAAGGGGGTCCTCATTAGCCCCAGCTGTTAGGCGTTTTGAATCCCTCCATAAAAGGTCTTTGGAACCATCAGGCAAGACTCTTAAATCCTCAACTGTGACAACTCTAGCTGTCACCATTTGCTGCTAAGCAGAATGCTCCTGAAGCAAAGGAATCGTGAACCTGTCCAAAGAAAGCTTGTGAAAATTGGTTTTCCACAGGTGAACAACATATCACCTAAAGGCACTCCAAAGATGCTGGTAAGGGGAAACCTGACATACACCTGAAAAGGAAA
>NC_091553.1:17933187-17935687 GCF_042767895.1 Penaeus vannamei
CTGCGCCCTTCAACTTGTCTTCCAGTATTTCTTTCCTTCTCCTTCGCTGTCTTGGCCATTTCTCTACAGCGTCTTGAAGCCGTGAGTTTTATTTCCACTTCTCCCTGTCGCCTTCCAGGTATTCCTTCCTTCTTCTCCTTATTTGCTGCGTCTCGGGTTTTCTTTCTTTCTCTCTCTTCTTTCCATTTTGTCAGTGTCTCTTTCTTTCTCTCTTTTCTTTTCTGGTTGTCTGTCTGTTTCTCTTTCTGTCTGGGTGGCTGTTTATTTGTCTCTCTCTCTATCTTCTCTGTCTGTCTTTCTGTCTGTTCCTCTCTCTCTCTCCCTCTCTCTCTCTCTCTCTCTCTCTCTCTCTCTCTCTGTATGTGTGTCTGTCTGTCTGTTTCTCTATCAATGTATCTATCTATATGTATATATGTATATATATATGTATATATATATATATATATATATATATATATATATATATATATATATATATATATATATATATATATTTATATATATATATATACATATAAGTATATATATTTATATGATATATATGTGTGTGTGTGTGTGTGTGTGTGTGTGTGTGTATGTGTGTGTGTGTGTGTGTGTGTGTATATATATATATATATATATATATATATATATATATATATATATATATATATATATACATATATATTATATATATATGTATATATATATATATATATATATATATATATATATATATGTATATATATATGTATATATATATATATGTATATGTATATATATGTATGTATGTGTATGTGTGTGTGTGTGTGTGTGTGTGTGTATATATATATATATATATATATATATATATATATATATATATATATATATATATATATATATATATATATATATATATATACATATATATACATATATATACATATATATATATATATATATATATATATATATATATATATATATATATATATATATATATATATATATATATATATATACATATATATATATATATATATATATATATATATATATATATATATATATATATATATATATATATATATATATGTAAACCCCCATCAATGAAATGCGATCTCTTCTGACGGCAGAAACAAAACTGAATTGCTAATGTAATTAGCAAGGATAGATTTCCGCATTCTATGTTCCTAATCTTGTTTCAGTGAAGCCTTGTGTCGCTTCCAAAAACCTTGAAGCTCCTGATCTTATCTGGAAAAGATTAAAATGTTTCAAGAAAGAGAAAAAAAGGTCATCTGTCTTTGCTTTCTTCTGGAAAATTAGGACCGACACTTAAGAAAAAAGGAAAGAATGAAAAGAGGGAGAGAAATTTAAAAGCAAATAGGAGAGAGAGAGAGAGAGAGAGAGAGAGAGAGAGAGAGAGAGAGAGAGAGAGAGAGAGAGAGAGAGAGAATGAGAGAGAGAGAGAAAGAAGATGAAGAAGAAAAAGAAGAGGCAGAAAGAAGTAAAATACACTTACACAAAAGAGAGAGAGAGATGAAGAAGAAGAAAAAGAAGAGGCAGAAGGAAGAAGTAAAATACACAGAAGCTGAAAAACAAAATACGAAGCTGCGGACCACAACCATAAAGAAATCCGACAAACGAATGACAAGGGCAAACGAAACGACCGAGGGAAGCCAAACACACACAAAAAAGCCCCGCCATCGAACCCGAAATAAGCGAACTGAATCGCCCGCAGAAAATCAAAAGAAAAACGAATAGATTGCAATTTCCTCTCGTATTCGCGTATTCCACGATGAACGAGTCAGTGCTGCAAATTGTCTTCCTGGAAATTTACGCGTTTTGGCCTTGAAGAAAGTGCATTTCCTGCATTGTTCCTAGAACGTATTTCCCTCGTCTTCTTCTCTCTACCTCTTCTTCCTCTGCATCTCCGAAAGGCAAAGGGTTATATGGAGGTCAAAATGCAACTTTTAGATTATTCTTGTTATCGTTGTTGTTGTTATTAATATCATCATTGTCATCACTATCATTGTTATTCCTGTTATTGCTTTCATTATCATTTATGCAATTCTCATCATTACCATTACTATTGTATTTTGTATCCTTATTGCGTTGCTAATACGATTTATATCATTTTTATTATTACTATTATTACCATCATTCGTATTATTATCATCCTTATTGTTACTGTTATTATTTATTATTATCATTATTATTATCCTCATCATTATTTTTTTTATCATTATTGCTATTATTATTATTGTTGTTGTTGTTGTTGTTGTTGTTGTTGTTGTTGTTGTTGTTGTTGTTGTTGATGATGATGATGTTGTCGTTGTTATTATTATTATTATCATTGTAATTATTATTATCATTGTTATTATAATCATTATTGTAATTTCAGTTATTTTTTATTGTTATTATCAGTATTATTGTTATTATTATTTTTTTTATTATTATTGTTATAATTGTTACTACTATGCTTATCATTATCATCATTATTACCATCATTATCATTATCATTGTTGTTGTTTTTGTT
>NC_091553.1:17943187-17945687 GCF_042767895.1 Penaeus vannamei
TATATATATATATATATATATATATATATATATATAACAGAGATAATAAAATATAAATATACATAATGAAAATAATTGAAGAAATGGTAATGACGAAAATGAAACTATTGGTGTTGATGATGATGATGATGAAAATAGCAATAATGATGATGAAGATAATAATAGCAGTAATGATGGTGACGAATATAAAAAAAAACAATAACATTAGTTATGTTAATGCAAATAATGATAGGAATGATAATAATTATTGTAATAATAAACATGGGATAATGGCATCCAAAACAATAACAATAATATTAATAATTACAATAATAATAATTATAATTATACCAATAATAACACTGCTACTATTAATAGCGAAAATAATGATAATAACAATACATGATAACAATACTAATAGTGATGCTAATAATAATAATAAAAATAATTATAATGGTAATAAAAATAACAATAATGATGATAATAATGATAACATTAATGATGATAATGATACAAGCAACAACAAAAACAACAACAATAATAAAAATAAGAATAATTACAATAGTAAAATGAATGGAAAGGTAATTATCAAAATATTGATGATCATGATAATAATAATAATGATAGTAATGAATATAACAATAATAATAATAAAGATAAGAATAACAATGATAATGATAATGACAGTAACAGAACTAATTATAATAAAAATGATAATAGTAGGAAATATAATGATAGTAATAATTATAAAGATAATAATAACCATAAAAATAACGATAATAATTATGGCATCAAAATAATGATTTTGATAGTGATAATGATACTAATGATAATAATGATAATATTGATTATAATAATAATAATAATAATAATAATAATAATAATAATAATAATAATAATAATAATAATAATAATAATAATAATAATAATAGTAATAACAATAATAATATTGATAATGGTAATAATGACATTAATGTAATAATATTGTTAATAACAATAGTAATAATAGTAATAACAATAATAATGTATAAAAAATATAACTATAATAACGAAAATATGAAAAGATGAAAATAATTAAACTATTTTTAATATCAATGATAATGATAATAATGATAACGGTTAAGATAAAAAAAAAGATTATGATAATGATAATATTACTACTAATAATAACAATAATGATGATGATAATTGATGATGATAATCAAAATAATTACTACTGATAAAATATAAATTGTAATAGGAAAAATAAAAACTCTAATTATGTTGATGATAAGCATATATTAATGATAATAATAATAACAATAATAACGATAGTGATCATAGTAACAAGAACAATATTGATTGTAACAATAATAATAATAATTATAATGATATCAATATCATTGTTATCATTAGTATGATTATTATTATCCTTATAAGAGGTGGCATAGCTCAGTGGTAGAGCGCTGGCTTTGCAATCGCATGGTCCTGGGTTCGCGCCCGGCTGCCCCCCTTAGTCGACTCAGCTGTGAATGAGCACTGGTATGCCGACGTCAGCATACTGGGGTCAAAATCGGGGCGGAAAGGAACTGGCCGCCCTACCGCATCATCCCGCGGCTTAGTAAGCGTTTCTCTACAAAACATGTCCCCTACGTCCGGATCGGATATGGGACCAGCTTTGATCGTTTGATTATCATTATTATTTTTATTATTATAATTGCAGTTGTTGTTGTTATTATCATTATAATTATATTTATTATTATTGACATTTTTTTCATGATTATCACTATTACTATTATGATTATTATTATCATTATCATCATTAGCATTATTATGTTTTTCATTATTATAATTAATATTATATTAATATTAATATTATATTAATATTAATATTATATTAATATTAATATTAATATTAATATTAATATTATATTAATATAAATATTATATTAATATTATATTTTCATTACTTTTATCATTATTATTATTATTATTAAACTGGTGATAATCAAAATAACCATAAAGATAATGACGATAATCGCTATCATAAAACATATAGTGATAATAATAAAATGATAATCATAATAACGATAATGATAATAATAATAATGATAATAATAATAATAATAATAATTATTATTATTATTATTATTATTATTATTATTACATTATTTATTAAGATAATAAAAATGATTTTGATGATAATAATAATTATGAAAATAATAATATTGATGGCAATAATAATAATAAATTAAAATAACAAAAATTATAATAACATTAATAATGATATATAATATTAATAATAATTATAGAAGTAACAAAGATAATAACGCTCATATTATATAATATAGTATAGTATTAACATTAAATTTGATAATGAAAAAGGAAAGAAAAAAAATTATAATAACAAAAATATTTATTACAATAAGATACTAGTAACAGCAACACTGACAACAACAATGATAATCATTATTACAATAATGATAATAAAAATATTTAGAATAACATTAATGTTAATCATAATATTGACGGTTATAATCAT
>NC_091553.1:17963187-17965687 GCF_042767895.1 Penaeus vannamei
TGCCATTATAAGACGAGGAAATTGTGTTTAAGTAACGCATTATTTGCAAAGAGCAGTACATAGTAATACACCTAAAAAAACAAACATGCAGTGCCAGAACACGAGAATCGGAAACAAAACACGTGTCTCAGGGAAATATACAATTTATGTTGTTCCGTGCGACAAGACGTTATTTCATTAAAAAGAAGTGCCTGACAGCCCGAGTGCTAATGAGAGTAAGTGTTGGCTCGTTAATCAAGGTAATGAGTAAAGTTTTAACGGGAAGTTGATTCTGGAATTGCTTGTTACTCTTATTCAGTATACAGATGCTGTACCCTTTTGTTATTCATATAAGCGGTTTATGCAGCAGTTCAAACTCGTAAACCAAACAAAAGCACATTCATACACAGACACGCGTACCCGTGAGATCAGGACCATCACAATCTGGTTAGCCAGAAATAGACTTCCACGATCATTACATCCAGGCAGCGCTAACTCCGGCACAGCTGTCTGTCGGGGCCGCCTGTTTGGTATTAGTGGCCTGATGTCGTGCGCTCGGAACTGTTTCTCGTGTCGTTTTTGGAGGGCCAAGCCGAAGAACATTTTTCTTTCCCAATTACGGTTTGGTTTGTTATTAATAAGTGATCTATGGCTATGTAGGGGTTTATATTTTCGGTTAGTATAGCGATTCAGATCGTTCTAAAGTTATCAGTTGGTGCTGGAAATCTCATGCTTGCTATAAATTAGCTTAATTGTTTTCAGTGTACCATTGGCAATATTTGCGCTTACACACATACAGTGAAAAATGGCTCTTTTAGCCCGGCAGAATCAACAGACATGTTGGGCTTGTATATTGCCAACTTTTCCTCTTACACTAAGACAGGTGAAGCAAACGACCCATAAAGACTATGCAGTGTTTTATTGCCGGCCGTTAAAACTTACTTTTGTGTCTATTGTTGAGCTGTATCGTAAATCACACTGACCATCACCGCTGTCGCCCGTTCGTCATGTTCACCTCTTATAACGGATAGACGTATTTAAGAGCAAGCAATAACAACAGTTACTTTAGAATAATAACCTAAAGTGTGTCCAAGTGCAAGGTGTTCAGGGCCATACGTCAGATGGCCAAGATATCTATTAACTCTATACTGTCACACACATGTTCAGTATCAGTGTCGCTTCTCTTTTGGATTCCATAAAAGGCACTGCATGAGGCTCCTCTCCGGGTTCTAGAATTGGCTGCATTGAAGTAGTGCTTGGCAATAGGAGAAAGGCGAGGCTGCAGCACACCTGTGTGTTATTAAGAAGGAAGGGCCGAGAGAGAAAATGAGGGGGAAAGGAAGGGGAAAGAGAGAGAGAGAGAGAAAGAAAACCAAATTCTATAATTCAGTGATCAATGGGAGCCGATGTACAAACTCACTATGTTTGACTCATTTCACGACATCTACAGTAGATAGACGAAAGAAATGTATTAAGATAATAATAATATATACGTATATAAACAAATATTTACATACACACCATATATATATATATATATATATATATATATATATATATATATATATATATATATATATATATATATATATATATATATATATATATATATATATGTATATATATATGTATATATATATATATATATACACACACACACACACACACACACATATATTTATATATATATATATATATATTATATATATATATATATATATATATATATATATATATATATATATTGCATATGTATATATATATTATATATATATATATTATATATATATATTGCATATGTATATATATATTATATATATATATTGCATATATATATATATATATATATATATATAAACATGCATATATATATATATATATATATATATATATATATATATATATATATATATATATATATATATATATATATACATATACACATATACATATACACACACATACACATATACGTATTTATATATATCAGTTCTCTTTTAGTTAGGAGAAAACAAATATACAACTACACGCTACAGCCGGTTCAAAGCAGCAGTGCCACTGTTTACCATAATGCATCACTATTAATGCCTGTGCCACGCAGCATTCACTATTTCGCTGATCACAGAGACGTGGCACTGGCTCCTGTGATAAATCGAGCCGACGACGGAGAATACAAATAATACAATGGCCTTCCTGATTGTAATGATTATCGTCTCCGTGTAACTTGACCTTCTTGTCTCAGAAAAAGGGTACAAAGCTTCCATCTATCTTCCATCTAAGTATGCTTTAGTTTTCTACATTTCTTTCCCTTGGTTTCTGGGGCAGTTTTGAGGTAAGAATATTGGCAAGAAAGCAAGTTTTTTTTCTGTTTGAATTTTTTTATGCTTTGCTCAGATGAATATGATAAACTAAGAAAGAGAGAGAGACAGACAGACAGACAGACAGTCAGACAGTGAGAATTGGATGTACAAACCATAAAAACACACCATACAGATATTTGCATATGAAAATGCATGCACAG
>NC_091553.1:17998187-18000687 GCF_042767895.1 Penaeus vannamei
AATGAACACCTGGGCAATATATATTCCAATATATTACAATATACCTCCTCTACTCCCTGTTGTTGAATAGCACCTACTAGTGCTGGTATTTGTACAGAGTCAAATGCCTTTTCATAATCGATGAATGCCATACACAGGGGTTTTCTATATTCGTTTACTTTTTCTCTTATTTGGGTGAGCGTGTGGATGTGATCTGTTGTTAAGAATCCGCTGCGGAAGCCTGCCTGTTCTCTAGGCTGGCTGGAATCCAGACTGTCAGAGATGCGAGCTGTAATGACTTTCGTGAACAGTTTGTAAGTAACCGAAAGGAAGCTTATGGGTTTTTAAAATCCTTTTTATCGCCTTTTTTGTGTAACAAGATAATTGTTGCATTTTCCAGGCTTTCGGAGTTTTTTCCGCTGAGAAGACATTTGTTAAAAAGATTGGCTAGTTTCACTGTTGCGATGTCTCCTGCATCTAATATGAGGTCTATACTAATTCCGTCTTCGCCTGGTGTTTTCCCTCTCTTTATGCCTATAAGTGCTCTTTTTATTTCTTCTTTTGTGATCATTAGGTACGTCGCTAGTTACCGCGTTTGCTTCTATTTGTGGCTGTTCGTTTGAGTTGTATAGATCCCTGTAAAAGTCTTTCACTACTTTGATGATTTCATTCTTGTTATATGTTACTTCTCCGTCTGGTTTCTTAATTTCATACATTTGATTTCTCCCTATTCCTAGTCTTCTTTTAGCTGCTTTCATGCTGGTACCTGAAATCACTGCTTCATTTATTATTTGAGTATTGAATTTCTGTACACCTTCCCTCTTCTTTTAATGGTCTTTGTTAGTTCAACCAATTCTATTTTGTCCCTATTTGACGATACTTTCATGTCTCTACGTTTTTGCATAAACTGTTTAATTTCTACCGAGAGCTTGCTGGAGCTTCGATTGTCGTTCTTGCCGCCTACTTCAAGTGCAGCTTCTTTTATTATGTCATTGAACTGTTTATTAATTTGGTCGATGTTGAAATCTTCGTCGCGGAGGAGTGAATATCTGTTTTGGATGTTTAGGCTAAATTCTGTTGCTCTGATCCTCAAGTTAGCCGAGTTTGGCTGTGGTTTACTCATTAGTTTGTTCCTTTCCCTTCTGAGATGTATTTTAATTTCGCCTCTCACCATTCTAGGGTCGCTGCCTACATTTACTTTATTTATAACCTCTACATTTTTTATTATATCGCGCCTATTTGAAATTATGAAGTCAATTTCGTTTTTGACGTCAGAAGGCGACTTCCATGTCCACTTCCGTTCTAGTCTTTTTTCGAAGAATGTATTCATGATACTGAGTGATCGAGCCTCCGCAAATTCGACTAGCATTTGTCCCCTCTCGTTCCTAGTGCCTATTCCATGGTTCCCTACTGCGGTATCACCCTCTGTCTTTTTACCTATTTTGGCATTAAAATCCCCCATAATTATTGTGAAATGGGTTTTTGTTCTCTCGCTGGCTAAATGAACATCTTCATAGAAGCTCTCTATTTCTTCGTCACTGTGGCTGCAGGTTGGAGCATAGACATGAATAATTTTTAAGTTGTACCTATTGTTTAGTTTTATTGTTACAGAAGCCACTCTTTCGCTGACACTATAGAATTCTACGATGTTCTTTTCTAAGCGTTTGTGTATTAAGAATTCTACCCCTAATTCCTGTTTTCCTCTTCAATAGAGCACGTGTCCATATATATATATATATATATATATATATATATATATATATATATATATATATATAGATGTATATATATATATATCATATATGTATATATATATATATATATATATTTATTTATATATATATATATAAATATATATATATGTATATATATAGATATATATATATATATATATATATATATATATATATATATATATATATATATATATATACATACATACATATACATACATACATATATATATATATATATATATATTTATATTTATATATATATTTATATATACATACATATATAAATATATAAATATACATATGTACTTTTATATATATATATATATATATATATATATATATATATATATATGTGTGTGTGTGTGTGTGTGTGTGTGTGTGTGTGTGTGTGTGTGTGTGTGTGTGTGTGTGTGTGTATGTGTGTATGTGCGTGTGTGTGTATTTGTGTGTTCGTGTATAAGAACACCTGGATAATTGATTTCTTGCCATTTATCATACCCACTTCGACCCCAACGATACTCGTAGATAGCATTAACGTGAGAAAAATTGGGAGACTTAATGAAACATGGGTCCGTTACTATAAAAAGAACATGATACAGCAAAAGGCAATGCAGCTCCCACGTAATGGTCATTAATACTACAGCGGGACTTTAAGCTATTGTTTCAGGTTTCCCGGCGAGAGCACAAAACGTTTGCTGGCGCTCAGATCCCTGTGAAACTTTGATTACATCTGTAGATCAAAGTCGCCTTTGCATGGGCATTCTCACGCTGTGCTATTGCAGGAG
>NC_091553.1:18018187-18020687 GCF_042767895.1 Penaeus vannamei
TAACATTTTCACTTTAATTTAGCATTTTCTGTCTGGATTAATTCACCAATTCGTTTTCATACTCAAGAATGAACACATCACATCCTCACAACTTTCGAGTTTAATAGTAATAGTAATAGAGTCAGGTGAAAATCCTTTTCTAAATGGCATAATAAACCTAGCTTTCACGCACTTGAATTCACTTGAACATTTCATATCTAGAATTCCATGAACATGGATTCATATCATGGATCCTAACTTGTCACTGAATATGTTACAATGAATGCGAATGCTTTCTAATAGAACAGTAGACTCATATCAATTTTGTGTATGAGCGGGGTGAACAATTTAGTCTATGAAATGTATGATATTAAGCACAGCGTACGCGAATCCACTATATTATTTTCACGCCTGAAACTCTGTTCAAGATTACTGATACATTCCATATTTAATTACGACGAACATTTCAATAAAGAAAATATAGCTGCTGATTTGTAAGCACATAAAATGTTTCTAACTTCCCGAGATATCTCCCTTAAAAGTAAAACCCACCCACCTCAACCTGCATAAAAGCTGGAATTATGTTGACTGATGAAGCTGTAACTGGAAGCATTACATTCGGCAGGGCAGTGACCAGGGAATGCAACTCCACTGTTTTTCGAGTTTTACCTCTTTTTCTAACTCAAGAGAGTAAATTACGCAAAGTCTTCGTCTCTGCGTAAAGACACTCTTTTGGAAATCATGAATATGAGATTATGGTTTTAAATAATAACTCGATACCCTATATTTGAACAGAGATTTATTCAAACATTTGAAAGTGAAGATAGAACGACGTGTTTCATTTTTACAGTAAATAAGATTTGAGATCCTCATAGTTTTGTAATGAAATGGTACAGGACATAAATTCATGCTCCTAAAAAGCGAAAATGAAAGGGTCTCCTACATACTATCTATGCCTTTAAACAGAATATGGGACATTTTTACGTTGGGTCTAAAGTTGTACCAGGGCACAGCTATGAGCTTTTGCATACAGAAATAAAATGCGTCTCCACATGAACTTGACTTAATGAATTACCTAATCTTTACTGCTTTATCAGTCAGCCAATCAACCAATACTAAAGGGCTGACGCCACATCCATCCCTCGCTTCCAGCCACGTGGGTTCCTCATGGCGTGCCTCCAGGCAAGCCCACGGCTCATTTGTAACTCCAAACAGCTGGTCTGGTCGAGTTGCCCAAGCCACGACTTCCTAGGCGTAGAGGCTGATTACAAAAGGCATCGGGGCGTAATAGACAGCGTGCAGGATATGGTGTGTAGAAATCAATTTACAACACTGGTTCTGGTAGCCCGTGCGGGTGGTAGACTTCTTAATTTCTCAAGTTAATTGCCATGTATACCAACACCTCTACCCGATGACTCCAACACTGACCGACCAACTACCATTTGAAGCTGTTCGTAAGAAATGAACATGTAAATAATATCCGTTTAATGTTTTCGATTTATTTATTTTTTTTTGGGGGGGGGGGTGTATCAGCTTAGGTCAGAATTACTTTGTTTCTTCCATTAATCATTCGCTTGTAGTGTTTTACAGTGTTCCCTATATTAATGTGTCATTCCCTTAATATGTTCACATAGTCATGTTTTATACTGCATATAATGTCGAAATAAATTTAGCAACGTTCTTCTATTACTTTTAAAATAGTAATATGATACATTTGTTTTAATGTAGTTATGTTTTACTCGATTTTCTTTTTCTTTTTATGAGCAGATTCTTAATTTTTCTTGTTTTTTCTAGCAACAGATCTACTGTAATAGTTAACTGTAATCGTTTTATTGTTTCTGGAGCGCTGTATCTTTCTATGTGGAGCATATATGAAAGTATTGTATTTTTTCTGGTAATGCAGGATTGTTTTGTACATTTTGTCAGAGGTAATAGGTAATTTATGGCTGATATACATCTTTCTATCTATCCATTTTTGTAAATGTAAAAGTATATGGATAAGAATGTGCATATGAATATGTACACGCATATATATATAATCAATATATATATATATATATATATATATATATATATATATATATATATATATATATATATATATATATATGTATGTATGTATGTATGTATATGTATATGTATATATAGGTAGATTATATATAAAAAAATATAGATAGAGAGATATATACATATATAGATAAATTGATTATATATATTACATATATATAAATAGATAGATATATACAGATATAAATATATTATATATATATATGTATATATATATACATATATATATATATATTATATATATATATGTATATATATATATATATATATATATATATGATAAATATGCATATATATATATATATATATATATATATATATATATATATATATATATATATATATGTATACATATTATGTACATATATTATATGCATATATTATATACATATTATATATAGATTATATATATACATCTTACATACACACGTACGCCCGCACGCTCGCACACACA
>NC_091553.1:18053187-18058187 GCF_042767895.1 Penaeus vannamei
ATCGATACTTTCGAAGGTTAGAAGTGAAAATGAAAAAATAAATAAATAAATAAAAAATAAAACAGAGATAAATCAATCAAGTAAAACTTCGGTAACCTTTATTGTGTTGCCTCCTTTGTGTCTTTGTTTAATTCTCGTTGATTAATGCAGGGGCAACTTTAATTTCAAGAACAATCATCATTGGAAAATGAATGATGGAGTACAGTGAAAACGTCGGAAAGGCAAGGGAATGATACACTAAAGCAGAAAGAAAGAATAAAGGGGAATTATGGAAAGCTAAATAGGATAACAGAGAAATAGTAACATAAAGAAGCATACAAGACAGATGTTATTCATTATCACTGGCAAGCTGAATGTACAATGTATGTATTTCATGTATCTGTTTATTTCCATTTCAGGTAAACAAACATGACAAAAGCGTGTACCAAATGGGATAAAGATTCACAAATAACTTGTCTAGACGAATAATCCCGACAACATGACAAGTACGAGATAAATAAGACGAAATCTTTTTGTGGAAGCAAGTTCAGTCACAGTCATAGATCACCAGTATGAGCAAAACTTTGTACAAGAGGTATGAATGAGAATGAATGTCTTAACAACACAAGAGGTGTATTTGACCGGTTTCGAATATATCTTCGTCAGGAATACATTCGAAACCTGCCAAATACACACATAGTGAAAATATTCATTCTCATTCATACCTTTTCTGCATTGTCAAACGTTTCATCTGTATACCACATTTTGAGAGAGAGAGAGAGAGAGAGAGAGAGAGAGAGAGAGGGAGAGAGAGAGAGAGAGAGAGATAGAGAGAGAGAGAGAGAGAGAGAGAGAGAGAGAGAGGAGAGAGGAGAGAGGAGAGAGAAGAGAGAAGGGGAGAGAGAGAGAGAGAGAGAGAGAGAGAGAGAGAGAGAGAGAGAGAGAGAGAGAGAGAGAGAGAGAGAGAGAGAGAGCGACAGAGACAGAGACAGAAACAAAGACAGGGGTAGAGCACACACACAGAAATGAATAAATAGATCAATAAGGGAATAATACATACAAGGATCAGGCAGCAGCCCTGGAAGAGAAGACATGCACCAGCCCTGAATGCCAGACAAGATACCAAAACAGATTAGTAATGCCTCCGGAGAATCACGTCAGTCAACATCAAGGCAGGGAGGAGGCAGAGACACGGAATGGTGGACATGAACTCTGCTTTCCAACAGGATGAGCTGTTTGCTGCTGGGAGATGAACGCTGACCAGAGTTATCAATATCTGTTTGCGAAAAAAAGGTGACTAAAAGGAAAGTTTTGTGCGATGTACACATATACACATATATATATACACGCAGGTACGCGCGCAAACACACACGTGTGAATGTATATATACTTATATATATACATAAGTACACACACACACACACACACACACACACACACACACACACACACACACACACACACACACACACACACACACACACACACACACACACTCACATTAAAATACTATGAGTTACTGAAAAAATCATGGTAAGGAAAGAAAGGAAAAAGCAATTACTAGATAATTATAGAAGCCTTACAGATTTCTTTGATGGCATAAACAGAGAAATACTTCTGGACGAAGAGAACCTTAATTTACAATAATAAAGGAGTAGAAAATGAGGCGTCAACATTCAAAGCTGAATCAAGAAATGGGCAAAAATGGTTAAATGATAAATGAAAAAAGAGAAAAGCAGTTCATTTAGGTATGGTTAAAAAGACATAGCTCTCTGGCAACGTATGAAAGGTAAAAAGTTGGAAGGCATGAGTATATCCAAACCATGAGGGAGGTGATATTAGACTTTGAAAAGGATATAATCAATAAAGAAATCAACCGAAGCTCTATTTAAATTGCATGAATAGTAAGATTAAACGAAGATATCAAGTTAACGCCATCAAAAACAATAACATCGTTTAAAGTGAGGAGGAAATGTGTGAAATCCGTTACGAGAAATTTCAGTCAGTGTTTGTTCAGGACCCATACTTTGAAATGGATGTAACCGTACACGCGTAAACTTAGATCAAAATATCCAAACTATTACACTTAATAGTAATGCAATAAACCACTAAAACGGCTAAACAAGGCTAAAGCAGAGGGTCCAGATGAAGTTACGGTATTCTTAGTAAAGATGCCGAAGAACTATGTCATTCGTTATTGTTAACATTCTAAAATTCAGTGAGATGACTAACTACTAAGAACTTGAAAAATTGCTAACGTTACAAGAGCGGCAGCAAAAAAGGCCCTCTAATTTATACACTAGTGTCGTATGTAAATTGCTAGAAAGGATGATTAGGAAAAAATGGGTTAAATACGTGGAAATCACGATTTGATAACAAAATAAGCAATTCGGTTAGGAAGGTCTTGTGTAAGTAGCAAATTTCCTTTTTATGATAGCTTCTAAATATTACAAAATACGGCTGGGTGGATTGTGTATACCAAGACTTCCAAAAGGCTTCTGTTAAGTTGCCCCATAGAATACTATGACTGAAATCAGAAGGCTCAGGTGTAGTAAACGGCAAACTCCTCGAATGGACGAAAGGCTTCCCTCATGAAAGACAGATGTGCACCGTAACTTGAGGGAAGCAGTCTACATGGCAACGGGTTACCAGCGGAGTGCCTCAAGGATCGATCTTGGCCTATATGCTTACTATTTACACCAATGAATGTGTATGCTAAATTACCATAAAGGATAATAGTCCTTTAACAAATAAGCAATTTGTTTAGGAAGGTCATGTGTAGCAAATTTCCTTTTTATGATAGTTTCTAAATATTACAAAATCCGGCTAGGTGGATAGTCTAAAGTGACATGTAGTCCGGTTTGCAGAAAGTAAACATCGTCCTCCAGACTAATACAAATTAGGAGACGTAGTATTAAACCCAGTAGATTGGGAGAAAGACCTTGGAATAATCATGAAAAGGAACCAAATCCCAAATGATCTTAATACAAATATCCATAAAAGGCATGAAGGCCAGCATGAAGCAGCCATTCGCGTATGTGAAGGTGGTATCGATGCGTGCTCTAAAAATGATATTGACCAACGGGAAAGAGTCCAGAGAGCTGCCACAAGATGGGAACTCGTTCTAATGGATATGAGCTATGATGTTGAACTACAGAAAATAGGACTTAATACTTTGGAAGAAAAAAGGAAGAGGGGGAGGGCATAATTATGCTATTCAACTCTATTACTGGAAGAATGAAGTTAGACAAAGATGACTTGAATTCAAGAAGTAATTAGTTGAACGTAGAAAAAAAAAAACGAGACAGGTGTTAAAAACTGTTTCCTATAAAGTACCGTTGGAACATGGAACAATCTTCAAAATAATGTGTAACAAAAATGTACATCAACTTAAAAAGTGTGACCATTTGAGATTAACTCTTCTCACGTATTGACACAACTAGGTAAGAACACACACTCTCTCTCTCTCTCTCTCTCTCTCTCTCTCTCTCTCTCTCTCTCTCTCTCTCTCTCTCTCTCTCTCTCTCTCTCTCTCTCTCTCTCTCTCTCTCTCCCCCTCTCTCCCTCCCTCCCCGCGCACTAACAGTGAATGGTAACCCCGGCCATTCCTCGCCCACAGGGGGTAGTTTAGAAGCACAATAACAGACAAGCCACAATTTGACTGAAGTCACAAGAACCTGTCACAGCAAACCCTAAATTATTATTATTGTTATTATCACACACACACACACACACACACACACACATTGTATATTCATTCGTCCTTTACGGCCACGTATAATCCTTGATAAATTCATTGAAAAGTTTCATGTCTCAAAGGAATAGTGCAGGAATTAATCATGCTGTCATTCTATTTATAAATACAATAACACATCATTATTACAGTTACTGAAATTGATATATAATCATGAACAAAATAATAATCAGATTTTCAAAAAATATATTTACCAACTAGTTTGAGGAAAAGATGTAAAAGTAACGTCAGTGTAAGTAGCTTACTGAAAATGTTTGGAATTTTACGTATAATACCATCTTTATTAATTTTCAGCCTGCAAGTTGTATGAATATCAGCGATTCCTGTATTTTTTTTTTTTTTATGGTTCTTGGTATATTTAGTTGATGTCAACCTTTGGAAAATGTCCAGTTATATGTACTTACAGGCAATGTGTAATACATATTGTGATCATGAATATGCACCATCCATTTTTCCAGGCTGGCAAGGAAAGTCTGTACAGGCAAAGTTGTTTGCATGCATATGATTAAAAACTTTCTCGGGATCCTATCTAAGGCCCGACAAAAGGAAGTGCTCATCTTTTTCATCAATTCCAGGTTCAATTTCAGTACCACTTTCCTGCTCCTAAAATGTCTTTTGGGGGACGTGTGGTTTCGCCTGTGAACGCCACAAGCTCTTTATCCTGTGTTGCTGTATATAAATCAGGGACTGCGCCTGCAATTATTCTGATGTCAATCTTTGTTGTGATCGCTTTCACTTCGTCCAGTCTTTCGGAGATGAGGCAAGAGATTTTTCTGTTTAGGGAAGAAAAATATTCGTTAATAAGTATTTGCACAATCGACTAGAACATTTCATGTGATAACCAGTCAGTGATTATTTATATTGCGTTCATGACGGTTTCATGATTTCATGAGACTGCGCAGATGTGCATGGCGAGCGACGAGCGTCAATTTCGTGACAAAGTTCCTCCTGGCACTAAATATTCATTAAATGAAATATCAAACTATCTGTTTTATAGATCTAGCAAAGATCTATAAGAATGAGGAAATACAAGGGATTCATAATGATTTTCACTCGTCAGTTCCTTTTCAGAGCTACAGGCATTGAAAGCATTCAGATATCTGCACCATGACCATTTACTTGATCGGTATCACCTTTTCCTATAATACTCATCAACTTATTGGGGATATGTAGAGACCCAGCAAAAATAAACAAATAAATAATTGAAAATAATAAAAGAATAAATAATATAAAAAATATAAATAAATAAATACGAAAGATATTGCAA
>NC_091553.1:18133187-18138187 GCF_042767895.1 Penaeus vannamei
TATCTCATTCTCTCTCTCTCTTCCTTCCTATCTCATTCTCTCTCTCTCTTCCTTCCTATCTCATTCTCTCTCTCTCTTCCTTCCTATCTCATTCTCTCTCTCTCTTCCTTCCTATCTCATTCTCTCTCTCTCTTCCTTCCTATCTCATTCTCTCTCTCTCTTCCTTCCTATCTCATTCTCTCTCTCTCTTCTTTCCTATCTCATTCTCTCTCTCTCTCTCTGTCTCTGTCTCTCTCTCTCTCTCTCTCTCTCTTCTTTCCTATCTCGTTCTCACTCTCTCTTTCTCTTTTCCTCCCTCCCTCCCTCCCGCACTCTTTCGCCACCATCCCTTTCATCCTTTACCCCAGGCTCCTTCCTTGAATGCTTTCCTCCTCTTTATGCTCCTCTACATTCCCCTTCCCTTCCCCCTCTCTCTCCTCTTCCTTCTGCTTCCTCCTTCCGTGCGCTTGAGCAACCTTCTTTTGTCTCCAGGACGCCCGCCTACCGTTCATTGTCTTTACTTGGGTTCTATTATATCGCACTTGCCATCTTCGGAGACAATGCACATCTTGGAACACGTGATCTCATGTCGAGGTTCTTCTGCAGCACCTCTTGTTTGGCCTCGGCGCTCCTCGCGGCGGCGGCGGCCGGATGACGGAAATGATGACGGGGATGGGAATAATTACGGGATTAATGTGAATCATGAACTGATCTTATGATATATGCTGTAGCTATGGGAGCATAAGGAAAAGAGCGACACATGGTGGCAAGTTTCGTATGTGGAATATGTTTATTATTGATTATTTAATTTCATTCCATTAGTTATCTTTCTTATCTCAAAGAAAAACGGTAGAATGGTGATTTTGCACTGCCAGCTTTCATTTTCACGACCCAGCATCTAGATTCTTAATTATTTCTTTCCTCGCGGTTAACCCTCCGCCTCAGACCCCTTCTCATCTTTTTATCTTCAATTCTTGTCAAAATTCTAAGACAAGATTTTCCGATTCAGTGAACCATTTCGCAAGTGTCAGTCAAAGAAACTTAAAACAAATATCAATGATTTTTCAGTGTGTCAGTATTCTTCATTCCTGTTAAGATGCCAGTTCGGTAATCAAGATTCAATCTCCCTTGGACGATTGCCAACACGGAAATGCCTCTGTCTGACACACGATCAAATCAAACGGTATTTTCGGACGCATTTCTTAAACTTTGCTGACTGGCAGATGGGAAAGGATATATATATATATTTATATATATATATATATATATATATATATATATATATATATATATATATATATATATATATATATATATATAACAAATGTGTAAGTATGCACATTGATACTGCATATATGCACGCGTATGTGTGTGTGTGCGCGCGCGCGCTCGTGTCTATGTGTGTGCAAGGCATATACAGCTCATGTTATCTATATACGTATATGCAAATTGTATATGTGTTTATGCATAAGTATATACTTATTTATTTATAAGAAAACTTTCGTATTCTTAACTTTTTCGACGTAGCTTTCTACCGAATACGAAAATCTTTCGTACTCTACTCAGGCAAATTATGTCGACATGGGGCTTAAATATTAGAAATATATGATAAGCAGCATCCTGTTCTTCAAACTAAAGACTCAGATGATGATTAATGCACGATAAGAACGGCTTTCCTCTCGAAACTCAGCTGATACAGCAGTCTGAGACCTTATTTACGTTGAAACCTTTGTCAGTTTTGATGGCGGCTTAAAGGGAGGGGGATTTTTTTTTTTCTTCTTTTTTCAGAAAAAATAGGTTTTTACAGGGAGCTGAGGGGTGAGGGAGAGGTCGAAAAAGGTATTTGATAGAGATTTTCTTTTAAAGAAGTATTAGATTTTATTAGATAAATAGGATAAGTAACTGATCAATAATAGTTATATACAAAGATGCATATATAGTAGATGCTTAGCATTCAAAACAACGTGTTTAAATGAATAATGTTTGTAAATCTGAAGAAAATCGCTGACACTCTATTAGAGAAATCACCTAATTTTCATACAGAAATGTTTGTTCTGGAACCAACAATGATTTGAAATGAATTAAAGTAATGATACTGATGCATGTCATAATAGAAATAAATAAAATTACCATTCACATATTAAGCATTTGTATTAGTATCAATAATATTAGTAACTAATATTATCGTCATGATTATTATCATCATCGTCCTTAACCCTCTCGCTTCGATGCTCGAGGATGCGTCGTTTGGCCGAACTACAACGTAAAATTTTGTTCGATCCTAACCAACTGACACCTTCCTAGCTCTTTAGCTTGTCGTTATACATGTATACACACACACACACACACACACATATACACATATATACCTCCCTCTCTCTCTCTCCCTATCTCTTCCTCCCTCCCTCCCTCTCTTTCTCTCGCTCCTCTTTCTCTCTCTTATTTGTTCTCGAGGAACAGAGCGAAACTGTGTATACAGATGGTTATTTTCGATGCTTGTACAAACGCCTCGCAGTGCATGCTCACAGCGACAAGGATGCCTTCAGATGCGTAAGTTTGCATGTGCGAACTACAACACCTCCATTCGTCCCTTACCACACACGCCCCTTCCTCTACGCACACACCAAGACACACACGCACACATAAGTAGAAGCCTATCGGGAAAACCATGAAGTGGCTCGTCGTAGTCAGGGGGTAATAATAAAAAAATAATAACAACAATAATAATAAAATAAACAACAACAGCAACCATAATAATAATAATAATAATAATAACAACAACAACAGCAACAACAACAATAATGAATAATGATTATTATCTCTGTTATTATTATCAACATTATTATCATTATCATTACTGTTATTATTATTATTATCATTATTATTATTATCATTATTATTATTATTATTATTATTATTATTATTATTATTACTCTTACCAATATTATTATTATTATTATTATTATTATTATTATTATTACTCTTACCATTATTATTATTATCATTATCATCATTATCACTAATATTATTATTAGGATGATCATCACCACCACAAACACGTCATTATACACAGAATGGAAAATAAGTGCGGTGTGTGTCCAGTCGTCTCGCAGGTCATCTCGGCAGCCCTGGTTGTGGCTAAGGAGAGGCTGATCACCTCAGGGAAAACAAGCCAACGAGAAGAGTATCCAATTCCGAGACATGAAGACTGGATAAATCTCGACTGTCGCGGGAATTTCCCTTAGGAGTCGGTGTAGGCCGTGGAATAAGGTAGTAAAGAGTGTGTATATTGGGACGAGGTCGCTGATTTTATTCCCTTTTTATCTGTTTTATTTATTTATTTATTTATTTATTTATTTATTTATTTATTATTATTATTTTTTTTTTTTACTTCATCTTCGTTGTGTATCATTTAGCATGAAATCAAAATTGGGTTGTATATATGTTGTGTAAGAAGGAAGTAAATAGTGTATAATGAGAACAAATTAGTTTCTTCTTCATTATTTTCTTTTTCATCATATATGCAGCAAGTGAGTGAAATAATTAAGGTAAAAACTGTTGTGTATATTCGAGTAAAACCATATATACATATTTGTTCTCATCATTATCATAAACCGAAAACAGATCCCTGAAGACTCGATGTAGGTCGTGTAAAAAATAAGTAAATAAAGAGGACATTGGAGCAAAGTATGGATTTTTTCTTCATTTTTTCATCGTTATCATATATCATTTAGTAAGTGAATGAAAATAAGGGAAGAGCAGCACTGCGTAATACTGTTTTCTGCCCGAACGATGTATAGAGGGAATAAAATGAATTGACAAAACTTTCATAACCCGGACGCCAAAAAACAATCAGTCATTCCCGCCGTTTTAGTATTTCACTCGAGTTCAACACCGTTCTAAATCCTTCAACCCCAAGGGAGTGAGAAATTATCCTTCTAAAGTTATCATTAATATGTCAGAAATGAGTATTTGGTCAAAAAAGAAATATGTTCATCTCTCCTGTGTTTTTTAATTCCCTGTCGTGATGCTTTGACATATATCTTTGTAGACAAAATCTATGAATTTCTGCTTCTAATTTTCCGTGTTAGAAAAGGGTAATGCGGCACTTCATTACATATGATATGCCGTGTTCGGTTGTTTACATTTATCTGTTCTTGAATATGAGCAAATTTTCATTACGCAATGGTTTTCCCTCACGCTTCGTAAACGCCCTGAAATTCTTGGGAGAGAAATAAGACGAAGAAGAGGAAAAAAATACTGTGCTAGATATGTCAGAACATGGATGCAAGGGATTTCTATTACACTGTTTTGAACACAATCCTCTCTCAGAACAAGACAGCTGATGCCTTTTATCGTAGTTCCTCCTCCATGTCTGCTGCCGTGATCCGTTTTCTTGCTCCAGATGCGATCGCCTGTAAAGTTGTAGCCGCGGCATATCTTAATGGTCTCGATGGGCGATATCTGAGACCCATTTAAGGGTGCAGTTTATGGCAGCGCTTCTCGTGTGGGCCATTTCAGTGAGTTTGTAAATCACATCGTTTTAGGGTTGCTACAGTATGAGGAAAAAGTGTTCGGTTATCGTCTCTTATTCCAGAAATGGAATGATGGGGATTAATCTCTTATTCCAGAAATGGAATGATGACTTATTCTAGAACTAGAATAATAGTGATTAATCATGTATTTAGAACTAGGACAATAGTGATTACTCACTTATTCTAGAAGTAGAATAAGTGATTCTCTAATCTTTACAAAGGACGAGAATTGGTTGTTCTCGAACACACGAGCATTTTATTACGTTACTAATATATATTGTTTTGTTTTCAAATAAGACCATTATATTAGCTTGCCAAGGGAAAATAGAATTATATATTGTTACCTTTTATGGCGATAACTTTACTAACTTTCGTACATTTGCATGTCATATGAATACGAAATTTGCCTAAACCGATAGGCCGAATTTAAGCAAAATTCAACTGCCATTTGTCATTTCCATTCAACAAATTGTATTGAAATGTTAA
>NC_091553.1:18173187-18178187 GCF_042767895.1 Penaeus vannamei
CATTCCTTAAAGCTAAAAATAAATAAATAAATAAAACATAACATCAAACGAAACACGAACACAGTAAAACACAAGCACAGTAAAACAAACACTAAAACACAAACAAAAACATAATCACTAAATCACGACAGGAACATAATACACAGTAAACACAAACACTAAAAAAAACATATAAATAAAACAGAGAACCACCTTTTCTCACGTATAGTCAAACACTTAGCTCTCTATATTGCCGAGACCACCATTCCTGCGCACCACAACCTCTCGAGTCCAGCCTTGGAGCTCGACCTAGAATTCGCGGGCGGGGCCGGGAACTTTCCATTGCCATCTCGGCCCGCGAAACAATATTGGTTCTCATTTGGGTTTATAAATTAACGGTTTCTCAAAATCATTAAAATATCTCAATATTCATTAAAAATAGTCCTTAAATTTTCCCATCTATAAAATAGATAAAAAGTTCCATGAAATATAATAGTAAATCGCCTGAAGCGTGACCCTCTAATTCATTTGAAAATATCTCATTTACAGCGTCAAGCTAAGCAATGCAGGTCCCTTAAGGAAAAATGACTGGCTGGCAACGATCATTCACAACCTGTACAATACTACGCGGAATTAACAACTTAGCAGTCTTTCTTGCAACCTGTGCAACCAATGCGGGGAAGTCCCGCGAAACTACTCCCGTAATGAACATTCCAGACCCTGGCTGACACACGATTGTTTCGGCAAAATGGACCAGCATGATACCTTCTGCAGGCGCACTGTGCGCACCTGAACTCTGCGTACGTCACACGGTAATCTCCGAGAGACCTAACGAGGGACTGTGAAAATCACTCGAATTCTGACACCACTAAACACCATGTAATTACCGGAAGGTGAATGATATGCAACCATGCGAAAATTAAATCGCCTCAACCAGTCCATTCCGTTCAAAATATTTCCCGGGAAGGTTACTGTGTTATTCACAGTTTACTCTATGTGTACATTTTACCTCATCACTCAGAACGAAAGAAAGGTTTACATGCTTGGTCGTCCCAAAGGAATGTCCCGACGCGCTTCTTAGCGATCTAAAGGAAGGCTGAATCCCCCCTTTTAAGTTCAGCTTCTCTTTCGTTTCGTCACGGACTAGAGTTACTTCTGAGCTCGTGTCCAAAGCAATTACAAGTAATACCATTAACGTTGACATGAATCAAGGGTCTGCCGGAGTGAATCGCATCACTCACGGGCGCTAACAAGGGCGTCTCGGGAGTCTGAACCGCGGGTTTCCTGCTGACGTGGCTCATGAGAGGATGGGAACGACTGCCTTCTGTGGCCAGCGAAAAGGGACAGTTCCATGCAATGCGCCCGTTTTCATTGCACCTAAAGCACCTTACTTCTGTCGATGCTCGTGTCTCCCTGGAATTGCTGGGGTTTGCATGTAGAGATACAGTTGACGGCGGCGAGGCGGACGAACAGATTCGCGCGGTATATTCGGATTAATTTCGCGCACACGACTATCAATGACCATGGATGGTCCTTCGACGGATCCACCACTCGTTCGAAGGCTCCAATACTAGCCTGACCCACTCTACGTGCTAAACTAGTACACAGCCCATGGACCACAACGAATCGTTCAGCCAACTGCTGGTACCGCTGTGAGAGTTCCTCATACATCGAAAGTTCCAGTGGTTCAAACGACGGAATATCTCGCATGGCCGCCGCAGCACTCGTTTTGCGACTAATCCCTGGCAAAACGCTGCTGTTCGAAGTATCTTGAGCTCCTAACTCTGTCTCCATATTACGACGCGTTCTCTTTCCCCTAACCACTAAGAGTTGTAGTGGACCGCCTGTATCCGTCCCCAGCGGTCCCCTACATGTGGCTTTCTTCCTCGTCCCTTTTGAGGGGAAGGACCTTATCCACCCTCGCTCCATGGCGGAGGTCCCGTCTTTCTCCGTCTCCGAGATCGCCCAACACCCCTGTTTTAATCCCCCGGGGTTGAGGGTGCCCGTCGCGGTGAGGAGGCTGCGGCCCATAGAAAATGGGAAGCTACCTAGGGTGACTCACCTGCGCGGCTTCGCTGAAGTTGTTTTTCTTTTATGTTTTACCTGTTTTGTTTTATTGTTTTTAAGTGATGTTTTAATAAACATTTCTCACGTTGTGTTTACAATGAGCCCTACGCCAAAGAAACAGACCACCAAGAAAATTAGTTATTGAAAGGAACCTTATGATTTTAATTACTTTTTATATGAACTATGAAACTTTTACACATTCATTTTCTATTGAACATTTTATGAACACTATGAACATATATATATATATATATATATATATATATATATATATATATATATATATATATATATATATATATATATATATATATATATAAACCACATGTGTTTTTTTTCTTTTTACCATTTTATTTCATGAAACTTTTTATCTATTTTACAAATGGAACTTTAAAGACTATTTTTAATGAATATAGATATTTTATTGATTTTGAGGAGCAGTTTATTTTATATACCCAAATGAAAACCAATATTGTTTCGCGGGCCCAGGTGACAGTGGAAAGCCCCCGGCCCCGCACGCGAGTTCGAGTTCGAGTTCGAGTCCCAGAGTTCCAGGGCTGGACTCGAGAGGTTGTGGTGCGCAGGAATGGTGACCTCGGCAATATAGAGAGCTAAGTGTTTAAGACTATACGTGAGAAAAGGTGGTTCTCTGTTTTATTTATTATTTTTTAGTGTTTGATTTTACTGTTTTATGTCCCTGTCGTGATTTAGTTTGAGTTTTAGTGTTTGTTTTACTGTGCTTGTGTTCTACTGTGTTCGCGTTTCGTTTAATGTTATGTTTTATTTATTTATATTTTTTGTTTTTATGGTATAAATAGCTAATTTTATAATATATTTTTGCTAAGTCCCCGACTCCTGTAAGAAGGAATGCTGAACAAAACAGTGCATTTCAATGTTTTAAAAGTTCAAACAGTCTAAAACTCTAGAGTATAGATGAAGCATCTGTACACGCCTCTCCTCGGGATCCTACCACGCCTCTCCTCGGGATCCTACCACGCCTACCTCCCTTCGGCTCATTTGTACAACTACACAACACTCACACATACACACACATACATACGCTACTGTCGCTCCTTTCCACAATTCTTTTGACACCGTATTCCCTCTTACATCAGCCGTGCGATTTACACCTCTTTAAAGAGCCAGGTACGTATTTTAGGGGACCGCTAGGGACGGCTACAGGCGGTCCACTACAAGTTAACAGAACTAGCTACCTACTGAACTGGGACAGCATCTCAACAGTACCAATGTGGCCTGCCGGAAGTGGTTGGGCTGGCCGAAAATCTTTCAGATCGCAGAAGTCATCTGGAAACTGGCAAGGGACACCAGGTAACTACCCCCTCGACACCTCTGCATGTCCCCGACATTATCGCTTACGGGCGAATCTCCATCAAGACAAATCATAGTGGTGGAGAAGTGGATCACCATGGAGAAGTTACGACAGACTGCCACTTGAGTTTGGCATGCTCATGTAGTGTGAGGTGGATATGTAAAGTAGATGGAGTAAGTATTGATCCTAAATAACCATTGTTACTTTGATAAATAAATTACAACAGGAGTGCCCATCTCACACTATGTTTATACGTTTATACAATGTATAGTCTTTACCTTTATACCATGTATATAAGTTTGCTTAAGGTACCAAACTGGAATTTATGTGTGATTTAGTTTTGTGCAGTATTCCACATAAGGTTGAAACTTCTGAAGTTGCTCCCTTTTCCTTTTGATAAATGATATCCCTGAATCAAAAATTAATTGAACACTTAAATTCACTATATGCATTTTTCCGAAAGGGGGGACCTGTGTCGAAACTTGATTTGACATTTAAATTGAATTATGTTTTCATGTGCATTTACATTGTTCATTGAACCGTAGAGCGATGTTGTCAATTCACTAAGATGTTACAATTTATATTTTGAATAATGTTAAATTTAGCTTAACAGCTTGTACATTGCTGGATGGAATACCTTGTATATGAAGGGGGATAGTGTTCAAGAGTGACATCTCCAATCCTGTCTCAATGTCTAGTGTGTTGTTTCACTTAATCCCTGTTCAGAAAAGCGATTTTAGTGGCTTGACTGCTAGAAGCGCGACTATTGAGTGAATGTTCACACACAGCACTTCCAGTGGCCCGACTCATCTCTCCCGTCACTGTTTTTTTTTTCTCTCTCTCCCTCTTCAGTCGCTGATCATACACAGCTAGTAACAGATGGTATTGGATTCATCCTAAATTCATCTTAAATGACAGGCTTACCCATGGAATGTTCTTCACATTCTATCCAAATTTACTAGAACATGAACCAAAGTTCTTAAATTACATGAGAATGTCCATCAAATCAGGATGACAGGCAGAGGGAAGCAGAAGCTACTGTTGCCTGTCTGTCTGCCTCCGCTCCACGTGCTCTCTCATTGTTCTAACCCCACCCATGTGTGTGCGGCTGCATAGCAACACATGTACCTTGAGTGGCTGAGCAGTCGGGCCATAGTGAGGAAGATCTCGAGTCATGTCACAGGCCAGCCACAAGCCACTATGTCAGTGCACTCGTATTCATTGTCCTGGCAGTCGTGCTTCTAGTAGCTGGGTCACTAAAATCGCTCGTCTGAACAGGGCTTCAGAGGAGTGTGGGCTTTCCTTGGAGACATGTGGGAGGAAGATTGAGCATTTGCCGGTGAATATTTTGGGTGAAGATGATATAGTTAGTGACCGGTGTAATATCAGATCAAGCAGGAGAATCCCCACAGATTGCTGTAAAATACTTAGAGCAGCGTGAGATTTCCTCGGAGACAGGTTGTGTCCAGGGAAGTAGGAGGTAACCGTCAAGGGACACGGTCCAGGCCCCTCTATTGTGACTACCTCAAGAGACGAGAATCTAAGAAACCGAAATGGACATAAGCTGGGGGTTCGTTGAAGTTGACAGCCACGTGTCTAGAAAAGTAGGTGTATCTCTGTAATT
>NC_091553.1:18193187-18195687 GCF_042767895.1 Penaeus vannamei
GTATGTTTGTTTTTGTTGTTGTTGTTGTTGTTTTTAGTCAGCTTACCAGTCTGTTTGCTCGTCTGTTTGTTAATATTTTGACTAACTGGCTGTCTGACCGACTGTGTGTCTGCACCCATGCATGCGCGCGTGTGTGTGTGTTTATGTGTGCTTGTGTATGTGTGTGTGTGTGTGTGTGTGTGTGTGTGTGTGTGTGTGTGTGTGTGTGTGTGTGTGTGTGTGTGTGTGTGTGTGTGTGTGTGTGTGTGTGTGTGTGATGTTTACATCCATAATTATGTTTATGGACACATAAACAATATTCTGAATATTCTATCAGTTGTTAGGACAAAATATCTCTATAGCATATTGCAGAGAGTCTGACGTACCAGAAACGTTTTTGCAAGGATATACACATACTCTGACAGTCTTGTTACACATTTCTCTTCTCACCGGGACGGTCCTTTGATATAGTTTTGCTGCCGAGGATTTTACGGACAAAAGCACATTCAGATCTAACAAAGAAAGCAGGTTGTCCTATCCTTGTTCTCCCCCGAGCCTGCAGCTGCGGCGGCACTGGTCTGTCGCGAAACTTGCCTGCCTTAACGTTCACTTAACCTCCACTGTGTGGCGATTCTACGCGGCTGCAAAGAGACATGTATATGAAGATGTATGATTACACACCAAGCACACTGCTATGCAAAGTGCCTGGCAGGTGTGTAAGTCAGTTCGACTGCTTATGCTTTGCTTTTTGTTTTTCTTCATACTCTGATCGAAATATTACTTTTTCTTTTTACTTTTTGAATTTGTAACGTAAGGTGAAAGGCTCTCAGTAGTTTGAAGGAATATATCTGCATTTCTAGACAGCTCTCAATGGCTTAGTTCGTCACTCAAACTGGGCTTGTCAATAAGTCTCCTTATACATAGACCTAAAAAAAGAAAATAATAGTCACCACATGCCTGAAGGAGCATCCACACAGGCTATCAAAAGAGTGTCTCGCTCGACAAATCGCACTGAAAATGGTTACACTTTGAGTTCTCGGATTCTCTGTAAGTCACTGAGCTGGGACATCCTCCGTGCGATGCCCAAAGCGGCGATTCCTTCCACTCGAAAGGAAGACACAGTCAGCCGATGCTCCCTTCTCCATCTCTGGCGGCGGCACACATCGCCGCAGCGCTGCTTTGATCTTCCGAGAGGCGACAGTCTTTCAGTCTGCTTGTAAAGCCACAAAAAGGTCAGTGACGGAGAAACGCTCCACCGTGTTCAGCGAGGTCACCGCCGGCCGACGACGGGGCGGCGAAGCGACTCGAGCCCGCCCGTCGCGGGGAGCGGCGCCCCGCCTCTTGCGAGGAAACGCAGCGAGCACAGCAGCATGTTTGGTACCGCCCGTGAGCCTCGCGGGCGTGACAGCAGATTTAGAAGGGCAGGGAGCAGGGTAGCAGGGCTCAGTAGGCTGCAAGGGCGTGGCACAGGAATAGGAGAGCCGTCATCAGGGCCATACATCCGCTGAGGGAGTTGGCGCCGTCGACAGCGCGGGGCTGGATGGCTGCTATCTTGTTAGCTGTTGCGAGGAAGAGTAATGGTGTTGTTAGCCATGGTGCGCTCGCCTTGGGTTTGTTATGCGCGTCGCGCACTCTCACTAAACAAATCTGAACTGCTTCATTAGTGTCATTCCTGATCGTTATAAGTGTTTGATAAAAAGCAATACCGAAAGATAAATTTATGTATCCCACATACCAATGAAAAAAAATCAAACAAGTATATATAAAACCATCCCTCTTATAAAAAAAAAAAAAAAAAAAAAAAAAAAAAAAAAAAAATATATATATATATATATATATATATATATATATATATATATATATATATATATATATATATATATATATATATAAACGAAAACGACCAACCGTGAAACGGTCCTCTCCAATCACAAAAACGCCGCAAAATATCCTCCCATCCACACGGGCTCACCTTCCGTTATATACACCGTGATGGAGGCCGGGTCCGTGTTGGCGGCTGCACACGTGTAGTTCCCCGAGTCCGACGACCTGGCATTGTTCACCGTGAGCCTTGACCTGACGCGCGGACCCGTATCAATGTGCACCGTCGACCTGTCCTTGTCGTAGTTGATCATGCGGGAATTGTGGTACCAGAAGATATACTGTGGCGCCTTGGGACTCTGCGAGGGGGGAAGGGGGTGGAACGTGAGTTATCACTTCGAACGCAGAATATAATGCATGGATATTGTCACACGGTGCGTACGTAAGTATGTACGTGTGTGTGTGTGTGTGTGAGTTTGTGTGCGTGTGCTCTTTGTTTTGTTTTGTTATAAAAAATGCTTTGTCTCCTAACACACATTTTATTTCCATGGTTTACGAGAGAGAAAAAACAAAATTTCTGCTTTGCATGCATAATACGTAAAATCTCGACGGAGCCAAAACTGCAAATCACAGAAAATCGATTATGGATAAGGACTTTTGCCCGAGGAAGACGTCTTTGATCCACTTTGTACCGAGTTGC
>NC_091553.1:18235687-18238187 GCF_042767895.1 Penaeus vannamei
GTGTGTATTATTGATGCACAAATAAACCATACAAACACACACTCCTGGCATTCATAAAACTTATGTGTACCTACAAGTTTACCTTTCTCGGAGTATGGGAAATTACATTAATTATTTCTCATTACTGTACCATTTCTGTTTTGTGAAACTTTGTCTTTCTGTTTATGTTTGATGTGTTCTTTGCTAATTACAAAGACGACCCACAGCTCACGCCTTATAAGGGCTGTGCGGACCTATCCCTTTCTCTCGTCCTCGCTCCTCCTCCCTTCTTATTTCTATCTCTTCTCCGTCTCCCTCTTTCTTTTCTTCTTTCCTTCTCACTCTTCACCGCTTCATCCTTCCCCTCTTTTCCATTTATATTTTTAATTATTCTCCACTTTTCTCTATTCCCTTATTTCTTTAATTTTCTCATCTTTCTCTCATTCATGTATCCTCTATTCTCCTCCATCGCACACTTCTCCCTCTGTCCCTTTCTACTTCTCTTTTTTTCCTCTCTGTTTATATTCACTTCCCCTCTCGCTCTGCCTCTGCTTCTTCGTGTTTTCTCCTTTTCTCCCTTCCTCTTCTATTCCAATGCAGTTCCCCTTTGCTTTTTCTTCCTTTATTTCTTTCTCCTTCAACTTTCTTCACTCCTCCTTATTCCTTCTATTTCTTTCTTGTTCTCTCCCTCTCCTTCTCTCCTCTTTCTCTCCCACTTCTTTCCTCCTTCCTTCTCTCCTCCTTCTTCCTTCTCTCTTATTTCTTATTTCTTTCTTTCTTTTCCTCTCCCTCTCCCTCTCCTTCTCTCCCTATTATTTTCTCCTTCATTCCCTCCTCCTTCTTCCTTCTCTCCCATTTCTTCTCTTCTCCCTTTCTCTCCTCCTCCTCTCCCTCTTCTTTTCTCCTTCATTCTCTCCTCCTTCTTCCTTCTCTTTCTTTGTTCTCTCCCTTTTCTTCTTTTCTCCCTCTCCCTCTCTCCCTCTTCTGTCCCTCCTCTTTTCTCCTTTCCTTCCCTCCTCCTTCTGCCTATCCTCCCATTTCACCTCTCTTTCCTCCTTCAATTTTCTCTCTCTCTCTCTTCTCCTCCTGCAGTTTTCTCTCTTCCTCTGTTTCCTCCTGCAATTTTCTCGCTTCCTCTCTTTTCCTCCTGCAATTTTCTCTCTTCCTCTGTTTCCTCCTGCAATTTTCTCTCTTCCTGTCTTCTCTTCCTTCAGTTTTCTCTCTTCCTCTGTTTCCTCCTGCAATTTTCTCTCTTCCTCTCTTCTCCTCCTTCAGTTTTCTCTCTTCCTCTGTTTTCTCCTTCAATTGTCTCTCTTCCTCTCTTCTCCTCCTGCAATAGCCCTTTCTTCCTTCCAAGTTCCGTCCGAAAGGTGAACTTCTTATACCGAAGAGAGTGCTGTTGCGCATTGATTGCCTTCCTGGCTGACTCACGAGAGGGACCAAGGCAGCACGCAAGGCACCCCCGCTCCTGCCCCCCCCCTCCCCCCCGCTCCAAAAGCACCTTTACACCCCCCCCCCCTCTAAAAGCGCCTTCACCCGCTCTCTCTCCTCCCCTTCTAAATGCAACTTTACACCCCCCTTCCCCCTCCATCTCCCCATCCTCTCCAGGAGTAGATTTACACCCCTCACCCCCCTCCCCTCCAAAAGCGCCTTTACGCACTCTCCTCCCCTTCATCCCCCCACCCCCTCCCCTTCCCCTCCAGGAACAGATTTATACCCCTCTCCTCCCCTCCAAAAGCCCCCTTACCCCCCCCCCCCTCCATCCCCTCCAAAAGCCCCCTTACCCCCCATCCCCTCATCCCCTCCAAGAGGAGATTTACCCCCCCCCCTCACCCTTCCACCTCCCCCCCTGCCTTCATCCCAAAAGACGTCCCCTTCCTTTTGAGAGACATTCCCCTCTGTCTCCTTTTCCGAGCTCCTCCTTGCTCCCTCGTAATGCCTCTCCTTCCCTTTTTTGCAACACATTCCTCGCTCTCTTTCTTCTACTTTTGTTTTTTCCTTCTCTTCTTTCTACTATGTCTAGTTTTCTTCTTCTTCTTCTTTTTCATAATTCATCTTTTTTCTTTTCCTTCTGCTCTTTCTTTTTTTTCTTTCTTCTTTTCCTTTTCCTCCTCCTCCTCCTTTTCCTTTTCCTTCTCCTCTACTTCTTTTTCTTTTCTTTTCCTCCTCTTCTTTCTTCTTTTTCTTCTTCTTCCTCCCCCCCCTCCTCCTCCTCCTCTTCCTCTCCTCTCTTCTTCTCCTCCTCTACTCTTCCTTTTCCTCCTCCTCCTCCTGCATCTCCTTCTTTTCTTCTTCTTCTTCTTCTTCTTCTTCTTCTTCTTCTTCTTCTTCTCCTCCTCCTCCTCCTCCTCCTCCTCCTCCTCCTCCTCCTCCTCCTCCTCCTCCCCCTCCCCCTCCCCCTCCCCCTCCCCTCCCCCTCCCCCTCCCCCTCCCCTTCCCCTTCCCCTTCCCCTTCCCCTTCCCCCTCCTCCTCTTCCACCTCCTCCCCTTCCTCCTCCCCCCCCCCTTCCCCGTCCTTCTT
>NC_091553.1:18245687-18253187 GCF_042767895.1 Penaeus vannamei
CCCCACTCCTTCCTCTGCTCTCCCTCGCTCCCTCTCTACTATCCCTACCGCCTCCCCACTCCTTCCTCTGCTCTCCCTCCCTCCCTACTACCCCTACCGCCTCCCCACTCCTTCTTCCTTTGCTCTCCCTCCCTCCCTCTCTCCTCCTCTCCCTTCACCCGTTCCCCTCCCCCGCCACCCTGCCTCCTTCAACTTCTTCCCTCAGCCCTCTGTCCTCCCTCCCTCCTTACCCTCCCTCATCCCAAAGCTCCCTTCTCCTCTCCTTCTCCCGCTCCCATCCCCTGCTTCTCCCCATGCCCCCTCCCCCGCCACCCTTCCTCTCTCCCTCTTCCTCCCCCCAGCCCGATCCTCCTCACCCCCTCTCTCTTCTCTCTCTTCCTCTCTCTTTTTCCTTCCTAAGCCTGTCCATCTTCCTCGCCCTCCTCCTCCTTCCCCAGCTTGTTTATTCCCTCCTCTTCTTGCCCTGTTTTCCCCTTCCCTTTCCCCTTCATTTTCCCCGCTTTCCCTAAACCACGAAAACCCTCCCCTAGCATCCCTTTCCTCTTTCCTAAACCTCTCTTTTCCCATCTTTATCTACTCCCCTCCTCCCTTAACCCTCTCTTCCCATATTCTCTTCTTCGTCCTCCTTCTCCTCCTCCTCCCCTACACCCTCTCTTCGCAGCCCCCACTCTATCTCTAATCCCCCTCCTCCCACACTCCCTCCTCTCTGGACCCTCCTCCTTTCAAACGCCCTCTCCCACCCCCACCCTCCGTCCTGGTGCCTCCCTCCCACCCCTATCCTCAGACCTGGCGCCTCCCTCCCACCCCTCTCCTCCGTCCTGGGTCTTCACTCCCACCCCAACCTCCTCCCTACTCCCTAGACACTCCCCTCTCACCCAGCCCTCCCTAGACCCTTCCTCCCCCTCCCCCTCCCTTCTCTCTCTCTCTCGCCATGATCCCCGTTTCACTCCGGGATCATTCCGACCAAAGGGAGATTTTCTTGTCAAAACTTAAATGCATTATGAAAAGCATCTGTTCTCCTTTTTATTCTCTTTTCGGGAGCTCTTAGATGTTAACGAGAACAAAGGGAAGAGCTCGGTAGACTGTCTACACTGCTCCCTCGTGTGTTCTGGGTCCTGGTGCGTGACGGTCGTGAAATAATAATGTCTCCTGTTTCGCATGTTCCCGATAAGTTTATTGGGAGCGGGGACGGGGACGGGGGTGGTGGAAAAAAGAGAGAGAGAAAAGTCTGGTACGGAACTATAAAAATTATTCCTATTCCTTCTCGGGTCAATTTTCGTAAAACGACTGCCAATCCCTTTAGCCAAACCAACAAACATTTACATTCGCTTTCGCCGTGTTCTGAATGCTTTCGACCTTCATTCCCAACCGCAAATCAGTAGGTTTCGAGGCACCCGGTTCCCCTAGGGCAGGATGATCGCTGAATCTATTGAACTGCGGTTGAAATGTTTGATATTTAAAACACGAAGAAAACTAATGTATGTTGGCTTCGTGTGTGGATCATTTTGTGACGGCGTACCATCGTCATAACGGGTGATTCGCTTCGAAGTCGAAATGCCCCGAAAAAAAAACATGGTATATCATACGTAATTCTCATGATTTCAGGATGATTAGGGAACTCAACCACCTAGCCCATGCTGAAGTAGGACTGCTTACACCTATTCCCCGCTACGTAAATTTATATAGGCTATCCACCTCGTATGATCTGTTACTCCATACCTGTTATCTTGCTTTATGAAGTCGGAGCGTCTGAGTCTGACGCTGAGTTGTAAGGGGACCGTGAGGGATATTGCCTCGGCTACCCTTTGCCACTACGTCCATGCTGCGGTTCCTGGGGCTCTTTAGTAAATCCCCTTGTGGAGGAGAGTCGAGTGGCAGCAAAAAAAGACTGAAGGAGCCTCTCCTGATCTGCAACAGATTTGATGGCCAGATACCTTCTGCAACATTGACTGTTACTCCTTCCGAATGCCAGGTCTTGTAGTAGTACAAGAGATTTTGCATCTTCCTACCTACGAACGATGCGCTGTGTGTGACCAAAGGTCCTTGCGGCTCACAAAATGCTCATTGCGGTACGTTCGGGCCGCGAATTGGGTGACTGCCCATGAAATGCTCTGCCACCCAGGGCAGTCGCTCCTCTAGTCAGCTGAGGATTCGGGAACCAACTGCAGCTCTTGAATATTTTGGTCGCGAGAGAACCGTTTGCGCAGCCACTGATTTGCAAATATCACGACGTTCCAGGGATCGAAGTGGCAGTGCAAGGGAGGAGCCTTGCAGTCACTGTCTGAATAGTCGGATTTCTTTCACAATTTAGATTTTGGCATTGCGGTGCGTGCATTGCAGTGCCAGCGCCGATGGTATGCACTTTTCTAGCACCTAAAGCACGTCCCTGACGAAAGCGTTACTCCATAGCTATATAAGTCTAGAGCTTAAGAGTTATTCTTATAAATCTGGCCGCCGCATCAAAGATCGTTTATCGCATCTGCCACACGGTGGCTGTTATAAAACTGATTTTGAATTTCGTGACAGAGTTGCATGTTTTGGGCAAGTCCATTCAATTGGCTTTTGGTTTTCTTTTCCCTTGTTCAAATAAAATTAGTCACGAAGATTTATAGGCGTTACAGCGGCATGCCGCAGTGGTAGCCCTTGGCTCTTCAATGAAAATGTCCTAGGGTTGGCACCCTGTTGCCTCTCCCTGTCGACTCAGCTGTACTGGTATGCTGATTTTAGCATGATGGGGTCTAAGTCAGGGTGGAAAGGAACTGGCCACTCTACCTCTCATGCTCCTCTACGCACATGACCCTACGTCCTCTTGGACCAACATCGATTTTATCCTTAATGCGGTCACAGACAAATGGCATATTTTGTGAGTATTCCGCGCTTAGCTATCATAACCTATCATTACGTAACTACGCTTATTATAAACTTTGTAGGCCACGCGATTATGGTTTTATCGGTAGCCGAGAGTGATACACTATAAGTGGTGTCCGACCATACATACGTTGCACAACAGCAAAAACTATATAAATGAAAACATTAATAACAATGATAATGATAATATCATTAATAACAATAATGGTAATAATAATAATAATGATAATAATAACAATAATAATACAGGTAATAATAATAATCATAATGATAATAATTACAATAATGATAATAATAATTAGCATTATTATTAGTATTATCATTACTGTTATTTTTTTATTATAATGATAATGCTAGCAACAATAATAGTAACAGCAGCAGCAGCAGCAGCAGCAGTAGTAGGTAGCACTTCTGGTACTAGTAGTATTAATAGAAATGATAACATAACGATAGCAATAACACGAGGAAGAGGAAGCAGAAAGCCCCGCGCCCGCCCTCGCCTCCCTCGCCACAAAATCAGAGCACAAACGCGCCTCGCGAGACCTCGCCAAACGTATCAAAGAAAAACACAAGGACCCAAAAAAGAAAGAAAGTCACAAAGCAAACACACGACAAAGTACACACACACTCTGTTATGCAAATGTGTAATCCTAGAGACCTCCTGCCACTGACTCCCATGGGCTGCACACGCTCTTACTTGAAAGTATTATTACCTGTGTACATATTATGTACCCCGTCACGTGTCGGCGGTGGTTTGTAGTAGAAAAAAAATGTGTTCTGAAAGTATTATACTTTATCGCGGCTTCTTACAACCCTTCTACTAAAACTGCGTCTCCTTATAAAACAAAATAAACTGTCTAGTTCCATCTTTATGTTTCTATTCCTAGTGCTGGTATTGGATGTTATAACCGAAATTTCACTATGAAAATTTCACGAGGTTAATGCCTGAATTACGGAGAACGGAATCTCCTGGCTCAGCTTTTTTATACTCAGGGCAAGACGGATCTCAATACAGGACGTCCCGCCTAAGTGCGAAAACGAACTGAAGTGAAGGTGACAGAATGGCGTCTTTTCTCTTGATTTCGTTCTCTGGTAATTGTAAAAGGAATCTAGGCCAAACCTGAAATGAATACAGTCCTGCGAATAGAAATTATGACTTTTTCTTATTCATTACCCTCTCTCTTTGTCTTTGTTTGTGCACGTGTGCTGTGCTGTGCTCTGTGTGTGTGTGTGTGTGTGTGTGTGTGTGTGTGTGTGTGTGTGTGTGTGTGTGTGTGTGTGTGTGTGTGTGTGTGTGTGTGTGTGTGTGTGTGTGTGTGTATGGAGACAGAGAGTGATGGGAGCAAGACAAAGCTATCCCTAAAGGAAGGTCAGCACTTGACACTCTCACTCCAGTGTCATTTTTCTTCGCCTATTTTCACTTTTCCTCGCTTAGTTTTGTCACGACCGTAATATTGAGAGAAAAAAAGGGAAACCCAAATCCATTTTCTGTCCACACGCAAAACAAGCCGCGACATTTTTGTACCCTAAGAGTATGGTAAAAGAAATAACACATTTGTTCTTGCCCAGAATGTTATTAAGGAAGCACCAAGAAAGCCTTCTGGATAGAGACAGGTAAAAAAGGGAGAAATTAGACCACCGTTCCCACTCGTGATTTAATTAAATTTGGTAGCCAACATTCGTGCATTGAAGAGGACTCCTACAGAGGCCAAGAAAAGGTGAAAAAAGGGAAGGAAATAAAAAGACACTCAGATTAATTAGAAGCCGTGGAAGTGCTCTAAACGTATCCATGGCATCCCTAAATTTATAACTCATTATAGGACATGGACCAACACACAACCACGGGGGTTCAGTGTAAAAGAAAGGAAAGCTACTGGCGTATTAAAGACAGTCACGGTAGTAACAATAGAGCATCATTGATGATAGCCTAAAGGGCCTCCATTTTCTTTTCCTTCTGTCTCGATCCCCTTCCTCTTTCTGAACGAGAAAACCGAACTTCCGTGGCAATCAAAACGCGTTTAAACGGTTTTTGTATTTTGCGTTTTTTAATTCTCTGACATCCACGATAATATTTCGTAAAAGTTTAGACCCATCTTGGGCAGAGCACTTTAGCACATAAAAAAGGCTAAATGGATTTTTCTTTTTTAGATTGTCCGCTTTTTTCTCGGGATTTCTTGGAAGGAGGGAGCTCTGCAACTTATACGTCTCGGGCGTGCAGTTGCCAGTGTTTGTGATGAAATATATGTCATATACAGGCCGAGGAAACAGCCATGAGAAAACTTTCTATTTTGCGGACGTTCTGCTGTAGATAACTTCAATCGGAGAACTTACTGATGGAAAGAGAGAGAGAGAGAGAAAGAGAGAGAGAGAGAGAGAGAGAGAGAGAGAGAGAGAGAGAGAGAGAGAGAGAGAGAGAGAGAGAGAGAATGAGAGAGAGAGAGACTTACATGACAATCATTAAAAATATTACTCTGAGAAATGGACAAAAGAAGTCCTCAATAACAAGTATTATGTTTCTTACAGACTTGGCGTGCACGGCAATATTTCTGGCTCTGAGCACATTGCCCAACAGAAGAAGAGGCCGACCACTCGGTCTTAGGGACTTCTTCAGGCCGCGACATTATAGGCAGTTCGAGGAAAGGGTTGAGTATATATGCATAGGAAGGTACTCCAATTCCGTTCTTTCCGTCTCTTTAATGAGGAGGCTTGAACGATGGAAACGCTGGCTTCGATACAACAGTGGAAAAGTATTGTTCCTCTGTCGAATATGAGGGTAAGAATGTCGAGAATGAGGGTAAGAATGTGTGCGAGCATGACATTAAGCTGAAACAACCAAGCCCTTGTGTGTCCTTGACATTTGGTATGAAAGCAGTTATTATGCCAACCTCATTCGCCAGCGACCAACATTATCGACCACCGGGCAGTATACCTGGCCAGTAGCCTTCGTGTGTGTGAAAGCCTCGGAATATATCTGCTGACAAACTAGCCCACATAACAGACAGATCCATTATCCTTACGCACAACAACCCCGTCCCGTTGTCCTTCGCTTTACTGGAACACATTTACGGGTTTATTCATGCGTGTGCATTTCGAGGAAGCGGCCTCTGCGCATTGATTCCTTTGGAAAGACATTGCCGCACACGCGCGCACGAGTCCCCGTTGGTGGCTGATGGCGTATTCGCCTGGGTGGCTCGGCGGGGAGAGAGAAAGCAGCCAGGAGGATGAATAAAAGGAAATGTTGAATAAGATGAAGCAGTTGTCTACATGTCCACTAACTGTGGGAAGAAAGACACAGACATGCCTTTGTGTACACAATTTCCCTGTTAGATTATGTGATTAAGTAATTATTTTTATTGCATTTTAATGACAATATGCTTTCTTTAATCAACTAATTGGTATTATTTTCTCGTCCACTGAAGCAAATGTACCTGCTGTTGTATTCAGTGTGACAGTGAGTGTTCCCTGAAGACCATCGCTTACAAATCTGAATAGAACAGTATACTATAACATGCACAGAAAAGAGGAAAACCTCAAACTGCTTCTAAATCACAACATGTTAAAGCTTCAGTACACATTCGCAATAGCAGGTGTACACAACATAACACATACCCCCTGGGAGAGGGAAAACTACACACGTATATATCGTATTTACACAACACTGGCACACCTAGACGTATTCCAAATATTCTCCCCCAGAAGACACACACACAAATTACACACACCAGCAACAATTACAGAGCAATAGCACTGGAAAAACACAGGCACAGTACACAGAGGGGAAAATACTATGTATCTCTCGCAAACAACAGTAATGCACTTACTGACTCAGACCATGACACGCACACAACATGAGGAAATGAAAAAAATAAAAATAAAAATAAGAATAAAAACATTGCAGAAAAAGCAACATGCGCAAATAAACATGAAAATAACACCATATCTTATAACCTTTATTCTTTTACACACGATTTTCAAAAATCATTCACATGTACCGTAGGAGTAAAAAGACATCAATATTTTTCTTTTACCGCAGTTCGGATCGGAGAGAGAGAAAAAAATCATACAAACTTTTTTATTATCATCTTTATTACGTTAATGGCTTTTACGTTACGGTAATAGGAAACCGTGTGTGAATTAATATATGAAATTGCTTGTTTGACTGACAGGCATGCAGTGAAAGTGTGCGATTTTCATTGCTTAATTAATATCATATTAGTCCGTTCAGCGCGACAGCTAGTCGGAAGTAAATGTATTTGTTAGAGATGCAGTATTGCGGAAGCAGAGAGAGAGAGAGAGAGAGAGAGAGAGAGAGAGAGAGAGAGAGAGAGAGAGAGAGAGAGAGAGAGAGAGAGAGAGAGAGAGAGAGAGAGAAAGAGAAAGAGAAAGAGAAAGAGAAAGAGAAAGAGAAAGAGAAAGAGAGAGAGAGAGGAAGATAGAAATATAGATAGATTAATAGATAGCTAAATAGATAGATCGAGATTGCAAGGGAGAGAAGTGAAGAGAAAAGAAAAGAAGATCAGAGAGGAGATGAGAGAAGAGAAGAGAGAAAAAGAAAAGATAGAAAAAGAGGCAAAACGAGATCACAACAAAAGGGGTTGGTGTTGGAAAAAATAAAATTATATAATAAAGCGA
>NC_091553.1:18263187-18265687 GCF_042767895.1 Penaeus vannamei
TTCTTACTTTCCAAAATTTAATTTTCTTCTTTTTTCACTGTCTTTCTACTTTCTACTTATTTTTTTTATTTATCTATTTATTTTTTTACTTTCTTACTTAAATTTTCCTCTTGTATTCCTCCTTTCCTCACCTCCTTCTGCTCCTCCCCCAAGGTTGCTCTTTGCCGTAACAAGGTCTTTTGCTCCTAAAACCTTGATAATGAAACCCTAATCTATGGAAGACGCTGAGATGTCACAATCTACGAGACTTTTCAGACAACACAAGTAGGAGGATGTAGAGTTCTTATCGACATTTGGAGTATTCGAGTGATTCTTTCTTTCTTGCGCAATCTTCGCTCACTCATTCCTTTTCGGGGTATTTCGGCCTTTCTTTAATAGCAGCTCGATATTCTTCCATTCAGGAGATGTCGATCGCTGTTAGATAGATTTGGATCTCATGATTCGTAATGGAATCGTATGCTCACAAACCCACACACACACACCGACGTACGCACATACAAACACATACGCATACGCATAAACTCACACATACACACAAGCACACTTACACACTAACGCTAACACACACAATCACACGTTCAAACACACAAAGTCACACTCCAACGTTAAACAATCCTGAGTGCGTGGCCATCCCGGCAACTAGTCGTCACGACCTGTCCTCCCCAACCCCTCCCCCTACCCCTCTTCCCCTAGGCCACCCCCCCTCTCTCCCAGACCCACCACCTCTTCCCCCTAGGCCCACCCCCATTCCACCAGGCCCCACCCCCATTCCCCGAGGCCCCACCCCCTCTTCCCACTTCCCACGACGAGCAGGAACAAAAGAGGATCGACCGCACATCCTAGGGAGCAGATGTAGATCCACGTCCAAGTTAATGCTCAAGCGCATCCCCTCGGACATCCCCAGGGGAGTGTGCGACAGCTCACTGCAGGGACACCCTCGGATTCCGCCTCCTCCTCCTCCTCATCCGTCTCTTTCTCCTTCTCCTCCTTTTCCCCTTCCTCTTTCTCCTTCCACTTCCATCCTTTTTCTTGCCCTTCTTCTCCTCCTCCTCCTCCTTCAGTTCCTCCTGTCTTTCTCCTCTTCCTCTGCCTACTTTTTCACGTTGTTCTCTTCTCCCGCGTCTTCCTATTCTTCCGGTCTTTCTTCCCTCTCTCTTCCTTCTTCCTCCCTCGCACTTCTTTCTTTCCTCCCACCTTTCTTATCTCCTTCTTTCCTTCCTCCCCCGCCCTTCTTCCTCTTTCTCCTCCCGTTCCTCTCCCCTCCCTTTCTTCTTTCTCCCCTCTCCTGTCTCCCTACCTCCACCCACCCTTACCTCCCTCCACTCCCCCTCCTGCCTCCTTCCCTCCCCATTTCCCCTTCCATTAGCTGCCTTTATTATATATCCCTTTCTATCCTGCCCCCCTATCCCCCTTCTATTGTATATCCTCTCCCATATCCTCCTCTCTTCCTCCTCTTCCCTTTATATCCTGTTCTTCCCTTGTCCATATATCATCCAGTTCTCAAGTTCAAGTCATATGCAAAGTGGCAAAGAGTGATCTGAAATGTCAGCGGCAGGATGAATTTCGAGAGAGGGCCTTTTAGAGTGATTGGGACGGAGAGCGTGAGTGAGCTCTGCGTCAGAAAACATTATTGTTACGATTATATTGATGATTCATTCTAGTTGAGTCATTAGAAAAATGCTCAACAAGGAGAGAGAGAGAGAGAGAGAGAGAGAGAGAGAGAGAGAGAGAGAGAGAGAGAGAGAGAGAGAGAGAGAGAGAGAGAGAAAGATAGATAGATAGAGAGAGAGAGAAAGAAGAAGGAAAGAGAGAAAGATAGAGAGAGAGAGAAAGAGAGAGAAGGAAAGACAGAGAGAGAGAGAGAGGAGAAGGAAAGAGAAAGAGAGAGAGAGGAGAAGGAAAGAGAAAGAGAGAGAAGAGAAGGAAAGAGAGAAAGAGAGAGAGAGAGAAACAGCCAGCAGTTGTCCTCCCTTCCGAGAATATAAGTGTTTTATCCCCAGCATGAATTCTCTGCATAGCTGTTTAAAGACGTGGCAGAATAGCGCATGGGGAAGACCAGTTATTTTGTCATCAGTCTGGTTCTGTATTTCTTCATAAATCTTCAAGGATACTGTTACAGCGCACTGTCGCCATGACGCTCCGAATCTCTTGTCACACTTTGTTCATATACAATGGCGGCTGAAGGAATAAGGACCAGATATATCACAACGTTGAATTCTCATTTCATGCTGACAGTCCGACGTTTCCCTCCTTCTCGTGCTTTCGACATGTCAATTTTTCGTTTTCTTTCTTTCATTTTTTAAATGTCAAAACATGTAATACATTGAGAGTCAAGTGTGCGTCTCCTTCCCTCCTCTAAGTCTTTCCTCGAAGTCTCCAGCTCCACATTTCTCAAGGTCTGTGGTTGCGTCACTGCCTTGCCCTGGGCGGTACTCCAGAGTATTCATAGCTCCGCCTAGGTCATGTGAGGTCTCAGACGAGTGGATAATATATGAAGTTT
>NC_091553.1:18278187-18283187 GCF_042767895.1 Penaeus vannamei
TCTTCTTCTTCTTCTCTTCTTCTTCTTCTTCTTCTTCTTCTTCTTTTCTTCTTCTTCTTCTACTTCTTCTTCTTCTTCTTTTGCTTCTTCTTCTTCTTCTTCTGCTTCTTCTTCTTCTTCTTTTCTTCTTCTCCTCCTTCTTTTCTCTTTCTTTTATTTCTATTTTTCTTCCACTTCTTCTCCTTATACTTATTCTTCTCCTTCTCCTCCTCTTCCTCCCCTTTCTTCTTTTTTCATTGAGGAACAGCTTGACCTACAACAGGCATACTGATTTCACGGATGACTTAATGAATAATTTCCGTAAATACCAAACATAAACACTAAAAATACGAAGATAACTTTGCATCTCATATTAATGATACGATTTTTTTCATAGTTCACCTACACATTTCCCGTATTTTCTTTTCCCCACTCCTGGTTGTGACGGATTTCCCCTTTATTTTCTTGAGCTTCAACCAACGGTAAAATCTCGAAGTAATTTCCGCCTTCGTTGCACCTGTAATGAACGCCGGCATCGATAAGATGGCGTTTGTGATCGTTGACTTTTTTTTTCTTCTCGCACTCTGAGATATCGATAAAGTTTCACTCCAATTTTCGAATTGATTTTGGCTCGGCCGAGATTCTGTTCATCTGTTTTCTATTTGCTTCGTTAGTTTTTACTTCTTTCGGAGTTTTATCTCAATGAACGAGTTGGGTATAAAAGCGATAAGCAAATCTGGAACTGTATACGAAAAAGAATGTAGATAAAAGTCTGAAACGGTATACGAAAAAAAGTGTAGATAAAAATAGTGAAAAGAAAGGGAAAAAACATAATAAAAGATTGGAACAGGAAGAACCCGAAAGGAATGCAATATTACAAACCAGCTGGTTGTGCATTACCATAAGCGAGCTGAAATTCGCACTGCAGCTGTTTTACAACTGGTAATTTCAGGTGTAGGATGAAAATGACATGATACTGTTGTAGCTTATAGATCGCCTGCGAAAATGTGGATGCATATCTGAAGAAAATTTGAATGTCGCTGCTCGGGGAACAGACTTAATCCCAACTCCATGGCTGTAAAACTCGCCAAGGTAATGCATCTCACATTGGCCTTTTTACTTGCAATTCCTGACATGACTTTTTTCACTATCATCATTTCCTTAATGATCCGCAAGTAATTAGTTACTTATGCATACTTCCAGAGAGAAATCTCCTTGAAATTATGTTGATCTTTACGCTCTGTTCACCCTCTTCTGAAGTAACGTCTCTTTTAAATGTCCTTTTTTCACCTCTACTGCACTTTGCGCTGCTTCTTGCTGCCTCTCTCTCTCTCCCCTCCACTTGCAATACATCCCCCTAGCCAGTACCTTCTCTCTAATAGGCATCCATTCCTCCCATCTCCTTTGACCATGACAAACCTGCCAACCTCCCCCATGTCTTTTTTCCCTCCATCCTTCTCCCCTCTTCCTCCAGCGTTCATTACTCTTCTTCCTTCTCGGTCACTATTTCCATGTCCACCTCGTCACCCCGTCCAAGTTTCCTCTCTCGCCTCCTTGTCTAACGGTTTTCTAGGGGATGGGGGAGGGTCCAGGGGAGGGGGGGCCAGTCTTTATATTCTCTTTCATGTCTGCGTTTGTCCTCCTTTTATTGGCATGTCTGTCTTTTTCTCTTCATTGGTGACTCTCATTCCCTCTACCCTCTCTTTTCCCTTTTCTTTTTTATGCTCTTTCAACTCGTCTGATTTTTCACCTGAGGATTTTTTCCCTGCCTTTTCCTCTTCCTCTCATCCTCCCGATTCTCCCCTTTCCCTTTCCTCATCCTCTTCCTTCCCATCCTTCCTTTACGTTTGTTACCTCCCCCTTTGGTCTTCGACATTTTTTCTCCTCTTCCGCTCTTTTATCACTGGATTTTTGTTCCAGACGTCTGGTGTCTTCCGTCTCGCTATCTTTCTTGCTCTTTCTTCTATTCCCTTTTTTTCCCTCTCTCATTGTTCACTTACGTTTTGTTTCCATTCTTTTTCTACGCACAAGTAAAAATATCGATAAAAATAAAAATTTAACGGAGTCTTTCCTCCGTGGTTATTACCTTCGGAAATGACTACATACTTAACAACAGCTGTCTATACGATCACACTTTCCTAATATAATAAAAAACTTAATCTTTTAATAATATTGCTTTACACTCTCGATCCCTTACCTCCCCAAAATGTCTGCCTGCAAACCTTTAAAAGAAATTTGATCGAACTTTTTTGATCAAATAATTCAAACTCTGATGGTATAAATCAGCTCCAGAGGCGACAGAATCTCTTGCGACTTTACAAAGGCGAAAACTTCAAAAACTTTGGATGTTTGGATGTCACTTACACAAGAAGAAATTGATGGTGTTTGTTCGCCCTTCTTCCTTCGCCAATGAAAATTGAAATAAACTGTGCAATATATATATATATATATATATATATATATATATATATATATATATATATATATATATATAATATATATATATATATACATATACATATACATACATACATACATACATACATATATATATAAATATATATATATATATATATATATATATATATATATATATATATATATATATATATATATATATATATATATATATATATATATATACGCACATATTTGTGTGTGTGTCTATCTATCTATCTATTTATCTATATTCATATACATACACATGGATGGATGGATTATATCTATAAATTAATATATAAAAATGAGTGCGTGCGTCGTGTGTGTGTGTGCGTGCGTATATGCATGCGTGCGCGTAGTGTAGAGATTTCTTTATTGATTGCTATATCATAAAAAGTAAAGTTAGGTCAAGTAACGTTCGACTTTCTGTCTTTTATTATCATTATAATATTTGACGTATTTCAAAAGTAGCTTTAATCAATGCACATATTTACAATATTCATGATCATCATTTTTTCCTCACATGCGATATGAAATTAATATTCAGTCAGAATAATTATCTTAAAATATGATGCAGGTAAAATAATTAACGCACACGATTTTAATCTGATATTTTGTTCAGACTCCTCTCGCCCATTTATCTGACAATGCCAGCTGTGTTTTCAAGATATATTTCTACAGTTTGCATTGTTCTGTAATCATCCCCGGTGTTTTCATTTCACTGAAGACATTTTGTTTAAATGAAACTTTAAGTACAACTGTACTGATCTTCTTCTCGTCTTTGCCTTTATCCTACCTTTCTGTTTCGCACTCTCTCTCTCTCTCACTCTCCATCCCCATATTCACTCACTTACTTTCCTTCTCTCTCTCTCTCTCTCTCTCTCTCTCTCTCTCTCTCTCTCTCTCTCTCTCTCTCTCTCTCTCTCCTTCTCCCTCCTCCTCCTCTCCCTCTCCCTCTCTCTCTCCTCTCTCTCCTTCTCTCTCTCTCTCTCTCTCTCTCTCTCTCCCTCTCCTCTTCCTCTTCCTCTTCCTCTTCCTCTTCCTCTTCCTCTCCCTCTCCCTCTCCCTCTCCTTCTCCTTCTCCTTCTCCTTCTCCCTCTCCCTCTCCCTCTCCCTCTCCCTCTACTTCTCCTTCTCTCTCTCTCTCCACTCATACGCTTTCTCACCCTCATCCTCGTTCTTCCCCTCTCATTCTTTCTGTACGTATGCCTTTGAATGTGAGTGTGAGTGTGCGTGTGTGCATTTTATAGATTCAAGATTAATGATTAACGATATTTGGTCCCTCAGACGTCCAGAGATGTGAAGTAGGGACTATCGAACAGCTACAGAACGTGGCTGTGATCTCCTGAATGTAACTGCGTTTGTTTCTTTCATGTCAAACATCAGACCCCCTGGTCTTTGTTGCCTTGGCTCTCGATTTTTTTATTTTTTTTTTTGTTTGTTTGTTTATGCTGTGATTTTTAGCTTTATGCTACGCGAAGGGCTTTGGAACAAAGGAACACACACAGGAGGAAGGTCTAGTGTTATGTGGTGGTGGCGAGGTGAGAGTGAATAATGAGCTCGGGTATTTATAGGGATCACGTACAGCTGCGGAATTATATTTCAGTACATTTACTGGGTCCCACTTTTGAATATCTGGCAACCAATCGAAGTTTATAAAGCGTTAATAGTATTTTTGTGAATGAGGCTAAAACCTTGGGTAGTTTGTAAGAAAGAGTGTGATTGGTCGAATATAAAATAACCAGTGAGTGCATTAATGGATATTTTTGAAAACTAAGTGAGCCATTTGATCTTTTATTTACTTCAAAAAATGATAACAAAACGTAATATTACTTATCGTTGACTTCGTAGTGGGATATTCTTCAAATGCGATATCCTGGAATTGTTTGTTTATCGAAATGGGGACACCTATGATGGGAAGGCGGCATTTCCAAATAACAAGTGTCAATGATTTTAGCTGCATATTTCGTGAAACACTAAAAAACGCTTCATGCTTTAAACATCTCTGTATGGCAGCAAAATCAAACAAAAAATGTGGAAAAGATCTTTGTGAATACTTATCGTAGCTGTACCATAATCGATCTAGTAAAGTGACGTATTTTTTCCTTTTTGCCGGAACCAAACACTTATTGAGTAAACAGAAACCATGCTACATTATGTTCTTCATTATAGAATTTAGAGATGCTTCATCATTGTGTGTATGTATATGTATGTATGTGTGTGTGTGTGTGTGTGTGTGTGTGTGTGTGTGTGTGTGTGTGTGTGTGTGTGTGTGTGTGTGTGTGTGTGTGTGTTGCTTCCATGGAAATCAGTGCTTGGTGACGTTATGAAACAGTATGCTTAATTATTTTTGTCAATACAAGTTTGTTTAAAGTATACGTATATGTGTAGAAAAAATGGTATTCTTGTCCTTTATCACAAAATCAATGTTCTTGACATAAATGTGAACTAATAAATCAGATCCAAACACGGCTTCAATAAACAGAAAATATGCTACTTTACGATCATTTTAGAATATTAACTGAACGCAAAACCGTGGCCGGGTTAATGAGGCCTAAACAATGTATGTGTTGTGTGTGAAA
>NC_091553.1:18323187-18325687 GCF_042767895.1 Penaeus vannamei
GAGAGAGAGAGAGAGAGAGAGAGAGAGAGAGAGAGAGAGAGAGAGAGAGAGAGAAACAGACAGATAGACAAACCGACGGAGACAAAGACAGTATGAAGGGAGGGGGGGGGGGGTGAGTAACCAAAATAAAGCTAAGACAAAAAATAATGTTGAGATAAGCGACGTTTCAAACTTACAAAAAAGGATTTAAAAAATACATACAATAACACGAAAAACTCTAATAGCATCTACAGTTGAGTCATGGGAAGGTCTGTGTGCTCAGGGGAGAGAAGGGAAGGGACACAATGAAATAAAAATAAACAAGATGGGAGAGAGGGATCGGAACCAGTTGCTTTTGATGAATCTTTGAAGCGAAGATCTAAGGCGGGGTTTTGATCTTCGTTGATAGACTATTAAAGTAACTGGAAATATACAAGTTTGATTATGAGACTCTCTAGCTGGTCAACAATGATCTGGTGCACGTGTATAAATAGATGGATAAATAGATAGATGGATAAATATTTAGATTGATGGACAAATTGATAGATGGGTAGAGATAAAGACACGCATAGAATCACACGCGTGTGCGCGCGCGCGCACACACACACACGCACACACAAACAAACAAATAAAAAAAATATAGGAATTACGCATTGAAGTAAAATGGTTGATATAGGAAAGAGCTTGTGGATATATATACACATGCTCAAGCTTCAAAGTAAGTGCATGTAATTTTATATGTAGCTAGAAATATGTATTAATAATTCCTAATCTATAGTTCTCGGCATAAAACACATATGCTTTTTATGACAAAGCTACGTCCATGATGAAACAGGAATTATACAGATCAGATTACTGGATTTCATTTATAAATCTTCAAATTAGGTTTCATAAAAAGCAGAATGATGTCATACACACAAAAAAAAATTGTGTATATATATGCATACAAATATGTATATATATATATATATATATATATATATATATATATATATATATATATATATATATATATATATATATATATATATATATATATATATATATATATATATATATATATATATATATATATATATATAATTCCTATATGCACACTCACACACAAAAAAAGCATAAGTATATTAATACATAAATATATCAAAACAGAAATCTATTTATACATACATACACACACATACACACATGTATGTATGTATATAAAGAAGCTTGTTATTCGCTAAACAAACACGTAAACAATCAATTAGATTTGCGAAGACAGGCTTCGCCCGGGCATTTTCTCTAGAAGCAGCAGCAGCATCGTCATCATCATCAGTAGAAATAGTAATAATAGCAGTAGCAGGTAGTACTAGTATCATTAGTAGTAGAAGTAATGGTAATAGAAGTAAGAGTACTAGTACTAGTACCACTAGTAGCAGTAGAAGAATAGAAGATGTAGTAGTAGTAGTAATAATTGCAGTAGCAGTAGCAACAGGAGCAGCAGTTGCATTAGTAGCTTTTATTGCTATCATTGTGGCAACAATAATAATCGCAATAACACCAGCGCCAGCCGTAACCTTTTGGCCAAAGCAGCAAGGCTCCTTCCCATCGCGAGGGGAAGGGGAAGACCTCGCCCGCCCTCCTCCGGCCCGGCTGGGAGGCGCTGAAGGGAAGACCCGCGCTATCCATTTCTTGGGCGCTGGTGGGAGGCGGAGCCGGCGACTTAAAAGGGTCCGGGGAAAGTTTGTTTCGAGACAAAGGACACTATTGGCGGGTAAGGAAGGGAAAATAACGAGAGATAAACTTCGTAGAAAGATATGATTGAGGGGCATATCTGTTTTATTATTGTTATTTTTATTGTTTATTTTTCATGTTTTTGCTAATGTAGTCCTTGCTCTACTGGATTTTTTTCTGTCATTACTGCATTTGTTGCAAGTATCCCCAAAAGCCTCCACTTTTTGATTGACAAAATAAATCGCTCTTCCTTTCCGCAAAAGGAAAAAAAGGAAAGCAAACACTAAAGAAGATCAATAAGTGACAAGAAAAAGAATAAAGAGGCGAAAGAAACAGTAACTAAAAGACCTTTGTTCTCGGAGACGCGAAGCCTTAGAGAAGATATCCTCTTTAATTGGCGACTGATCCCCTGGATATATGACGTAGCGTGTATGTCGCTCGCCGAGATTGCGAAAAAAGTCCAGGGATGATCAAATAGGGCTAAGGAAATTGCCGGGCTTTGCGAAGGGCTTGCTAGATTGCCCAATAAGTATACGATTTATGTGTGCATTTGGTTGCACATACACACACATACACACATGTGTGTGCGTGTGTGTGTGTGTGTATATATATATATATATATATATATATATATATATACATATATATACATATATATATATATATATATATATATATATATATATATATATATATATATATATATATATATATATATATATACATATATGTATATACATACATACATATATATATATATATATATATATATATATATATATATATATATATTTATACATATTTGCGT
>NC_091553.1:18368187-18370687 GCF_042767895.1 Penaeus vannamei
AGTTTGAGTAAAACAGCTTTATGTTGAGTTTACAAACATTGGTAGGAGTGTACACAGCTATAATATAAATTAAGCCAAATGCTAGCTTCAATCGATTGGAGTAATCTCTACCAGCGAGGGCTGGAGTCTACTGGAGATGGCTATAGCTACTCCCTGAAGATGGTGCAGCCTGACCAGTAATAGGTGTAGCCACCTACACTGGTCGTGGCACTGCCAGGTCTTCTTACCTCCGTGAGAGCAGCCACCCCAACTCTCAGCCTCCCCCGTTTCCTCCATAGCAGAAGCAACTAATTATCCTAATGCAAAGAGCGAATGTTCCAAACCCCCACATGACTTCCTGCCTGATGTTTAGCCTCAGGCAGTCACTCTGGGTGGACGCCACCTCTGCCACACCTGCCGATGCTGCCCCCACGTAAATGGGGCTGGCATGCTGTGGGACCCAACATTCACCTGTGGGGTTTCCTAGGGCTTTGCCCCACAAGCTTCATTCCGGGCTGGCGTCTGTCAGAACGCAAGTTGGGACCAGTAGCTCCCGTTCCCAATCTGCGCCCCAGCAATCTCCCTCCCAACGGGGCCCACAGCCCGCCTCTCTTACTGAATGGGAAGGGCATTTCCCCTCCCCCAGTCTTTCCAATTATACAAGACATTCTCGAAGGGTTATCTCTTTGGGGAGGAGGACTAGCTAAGCCTACCTCCCCTGAACCTCCCATTAACCCCAGGGGGCTTAGGGGCAGGAGTTAGTACAGGGCCAGGATGTGTCAACACGCCAGTGGGCCATGACCCTGTACCTCTGGGGCTTCCTGCTGCTCTGAGATCCCCTACAGTTTCCATAGGTGGCCACAAGGAGGCACTGCAGAAGTCTCGATGATAGAGAGGCTGTGACCTAGCAGGGGAGGCTTATGCAAAGCTGCTCCCTTTTTCACACTAGGCTAGCCAGTGGTGGCAGCTGCAAGCGAGAAGGCATGCAAGCACTTAACACTATCTAGGCTACCACACACTATATATATATATATATATATATATATATATATATATATATGTGTGTGTGTGTGTGTGTGTGTGTGTGTGTGTGTGTATGTATGCATATGTATGTAAATACACACACACACACACACACACACACATATATAAATATATATATATATATATATATATATATATATATATATATATATATATATATATATATGTGTGAGTGTGTGTGTGTGGGGGGGGGGGTGTACATATATATGTGTGTACGTATATATATATATATATATATATATATATATATATATATATATTCATATACATATATTTTGTATATATATATATCAAAATCAATATATCTTTATATATACATATTTATACAATATATTTACATTGTGTATATAATATATCTATATCTATATATATATGCATATACATAACTATATATACATGTATGTAATACACACACACACACACACACACACACACACACACACACACACACATATATGCATTACAGACACACACACGGATACACATATGTGTAAGAGCCCAAATGTTGGGTCCTACAAGAGTTGGTAGATAGCGAGCTTAGGGTTTAAGGCAAACAACCAAGATGTCTTGACTCCTTTACTGAATAAAGTGTTGGAGTGCGGCAGCTCCTCAGGGCGAGGTGTTGCTCCTCGGCTCCCCGCAGGGAGTCTGCCTGATCTCCTCTACACTGGTTAAAAGATCGCACCTAGTCACGTTGTTAGCATGTGACGAATGGTGATGAAGAAGGAAGCGTTACAACAATACATAGCTCTTCTGGAAGAGATAGACAACACATTGTAATGTCTGGTGAGGCAAGAAGGGAGGAATGAACAGAGGAAGCAATGGTCAGGCGTATATGCATATGTATATGTATGTGTGAAGATACGTATGTGACAAACATGTAAGATTATATATATGTATCATGTAGTAATTAGATATAGATATAGCTGGGTTACAATATGTGTGTGTGTTTGTGTGCATATGTTTATTTATATGTGTATGTGTGTATGCGTATGTATATGTATGCACATGCATACATATGATTTCGTATGGTGATTAGTGATTTTCATTTTCTTTGAACATATATAACCATATTGTGATGCTTGGCTTGCCACACCAAAATGTACTGGTTTTATTTATTATTACGTATAGTTTATACAACTTACTGCGTCAGGTACTGAACTGAAGACTTTGATAGAGATTGTGATAGAAGACCCATTATCATATCATCAGAGTGCCGTGCATAGGAAGTCATCAGAATGTTTGGTAAGTAACAATTCTTTCCCTTTCTAAATAAATATCCAAAGCAATTATACTCATAAGGAAGTGTGGTAATTAAATGATAAACAATATGTACACAAGGGGTTAGAAAATTTTGCGTATCACGCTCATCAGAAGTTCGTTTGTTTGCGTCTGAACGGCGGTACAATAAATAAATAAATAAATAAATGATAATAATAAAGTGTGTGACTGATATCCCTGTCGCCTTCCCTGGACC
>NC_091553.1:18420687-18423187 GCF_042767895.1 Penaeus vannamei
AAATATCCAAACATCGAGATTGGCTAGAGGAATAGGCACAAACACAGCAGCTTTATGAAAAGATTTACATTAAAATGCTAAAATAGTGGAAAATCATTATATAAAATATGAAATGACTAAAACATTAAAATGAAAGCGAAACAATAGCACACACACACACAAAATAATAATAAATAAAATATGACCCAAAAGGCTCCAAGAAGAGGTGTATCTACTGCAAATACCGGCTGGAGACTGACCACTGCCTCGGTGGTCTCCGCATTTACCACCTTGCCCAGGCAAACTGATAAATACCTGATTTCTTATCAGCCAGTGGCTCATTCAATCCGTGTCTTCGCATTATCCTTCTATTTGTTATTTCCCCTTTCTATGGTACTTCATGTATGTCACCAAAGTATGTTAGACAGCAGCACTCCATTATGGCTCAATAACAGAGCCAGAAAAGGGCAGGGAAAGTAAGATCGGGGAAAATAGGGGAGACGGAACCATACTCCGCTGTGAAGGTATCACCAAACAGTGTTACAGGTAATGTGGCCAAGGATATTGACCACATTTTTCTTGTCACTGGCTGGAGGATCCTTCTGAAGTGCAAGGTTTATTGGAGTGACGAATTCTGTGGCACTGATCCTGCGGGTCTGCTTTAACCCCCCCACCCTGCCCCTTCCCATTTTCTCCCGGCGGCTTCACTAAGGTGTTTCACTTGGACAGACGAGGGGAAGAGGAGTGTACACAGCAATCTCTGATCGCTCAGGAACCTGACGACCCCTGTATCCCTGTGGGATTCCTATAAGCATGGAAGACTCAGTGCAGCACAAAGTCCTTTGGTGAACATCTGAGGACAAGGCAAAATTTCAACTTGCTAGAGACATTGGAGCCACAGATGCGTGTCACATGGCTCGTCTGAATAGCAAATGGGATTTCCACCATTCCTTGGTATGTAAGGTTCGGACTCTGCTGAGAGTATTTTGAGCAATTGTAAATCCCTAAGCAGTTGATCTTGCTGCAAACACTGTTGCAATCCCTGTATCTGACCCGTCTATCAGTAAAGATCCCCCACCCTGACTGAGGTTAGGGAGGCGATCTCTAAACTTAAGGGCGGGAAAGCTGCAGGCATATGGAATATCGCTGCTAAACTGCTAAAGGCTAGGAGTGAGCTGATGACACAGGGCAGTTTGGTTCCATTGTTGTGGTCATGCCTTTCTGGAAAGGAAAAGGGGATCGTTGCAACTACCGTGGCTTATTATTGCTCAGTATACCAGACAAGGTTTTCACCCGAAGCGGATCCACAGCCACTTAGTAAGGCACCAAAGATCAGAACAATCTGGATTCACTCCTGACAAGTCCACAGTAGACCGTATCCTAGTGCTTTGACTTATTGTGGAATGCGGTCATGAGTTCGAGCGTGGGCTGCGTGCAGCTTACATAGACTTCAAGAAGGTGTTTGATTCTGTGCATCGAGAATCGTTATGAGGGACCCATAAGACAAAGCTGAGTCCTTGCACCAACACCTTTCGACGTTTGCATGGACTGGATTCTACTATCCAAAGGCAGTGTGGAGCAACACTGATCAATATGAAGGTCACAGACCTTGACTTTGTGGACAATGTTGCGATTCTGAGTCTATGGAATCCCTGGTGTCGGCTCTTGATGCATTCAGCAATGAGGCGAAGCCCTTGGGCTTATAGCACTCCTGGGCCAAGACCAAGATCCTGGGGCCGGATTTACAAAACTCTTGTAAACGCTGCCTCTCGTAACAGTTACGAGAACTATCAACGATTTCTCAACTAACGATGTTACGACCCATTTTCAAACGCCAAACAACGAGAGCGCAGGGGTCTCGTAACCGTCACCACCGTGTTTTCTATCGCTATGTATCGTAGGGCTTTATTTCCTAAAAGAACGGGTTGATCGACCAATCAGCGTTGGGTCGGAAAAAAATCGACCAGTCACATATTTATACATGCATATACTTACACATGCCAAAAGATATGCAGTTCATGGATATATTTATTCATATGTATGCATATATATATATATATATATATGCATACATACATACATACATACATACATACATACATACATACATATATATATATATATATATATATATATATATATATATATATATATATATATACACACACACACACACACACACACACACACACACACACACATATACATATTTTTGTATATATATGCATGTATGTATATATGCATGTATTTATATAGAATATATATAGATACATATAGAGGGAGAGGGATCACATATATGTATTTATAATTTTGTCTCTCCATCTATATATTTTACTGAGTAAAAAAAAAAAAAAATAATAATAAAAGCATTCCATTAAGATATGATAGAAATTTGTTATAATCCAGTAAAACATTAATCTTACACATTATTCATCCAATGCTAGCAGTAATTTTACACTAGGTTACTACGAGGTGTTTGTATATTAGTAACCTTTGTTGCCGAATATTAATTACGATTTGT
>NC_091553.1:18485687-18488187 GCF_042767895.1 Penaeus vannamei
ATTATCATTATCAGTATTATCATCATTATCATTATTATTATTATCATCATCATCAGCAGCAGCAGCAGCATCTTTATGTCATTCTTATTGTTGTTATTGTTGTTATGATAAAATTGATCATCATTATTTCAATTATCATTATTATCACTTTCATTTTTGCTAGTGTCATTATCATCAATTATCATTATTATCACTTTCATTATTGCTAGTGTCATTATCATCATCAATATTATTTCTATTATTAGTACTATTTACAATGATGATCATAATGATAATACTACTGATCATGATAACTAACAATATTATTATCATTATTATCATTACTATTGCTATAATTCTTATTCTTATCATTGTTAGTGTCATTATTTTCATTGTTATTATTATTACTAATATCATCATTGGTATTATCATTACATTATCAACATCATTATTGTTATTACTATTATTATTATCTTTAGTACTATCTTTACTACTACTACTACTACTACTGCTATTATTATTATTATTAATATTATTATTATTTTTACTATTTTCATCTGCATTATCATTATCATTATTATTATAATAATAATTATTACCATTGTTTATTATTGTTTTGTTATTATTATTAGTTTATATTATTATTGTTTCTATTATTATAACTGTCATTATCGTCATTATTATCATTATCAAAATCATTGTTATTACTACTACTATTATCATTATTAGCATTACCATCGTTAGTTTCGCTATTATCATGATATTACCGAGGTCCACTTTGAAACCTGAGGCAATAAGTGATATATTTTGACTGTGCTTGTTTTGAACGTGGAAGAGCCTTTCTTAGTAGAAGCTGTGCAGTTGAGAACGATTTTTGTTCTTTCAGTTCTCCCAATTTAAGTGGCCGTTCATATTCTTGTTGACGTGGTTGCGCGTTCCGGTTATTACCGGCCCTATATATATCTTTAAGTGCCACACTTTCTATATTTCTATTTGTAGAACGTTGTACTTTGGCAGCTTATCAAACTCCATAGCTGACACATTTTTGTCTGTTGATCCGTTGTTTTCAATGAATGGGCTCGGCCATTCGCCTGAATGGTTATATCGGCATTGGTACTAAAATCCCCCAAAAATGTGGCCTTGTTATTCCTTACTACAGGAGGTGGCTTTTGTTCGTACCATTTTGCACACATTTCAGGTTAAAATAACAGTCTCTCCAGGGAATATACTGACGAACTCCATCTGTCTATTTTTGTATTTTGTTGTTGTTAAAACAAAACATCTAGAGGCAAGATGATCTACTGTCTGTTTCTCACAGAATCGACCACCAGTGAAGTGCGTGCAGTAAATGTACATCAGCACTACTATTACGGCTTGGGTACTACTGTCCGTGGAAGAGGTTGTTCATCCAGTTTTCCTTGATGTTTACCAGTTCAATTTTCTTAGCTTCCTCTCTCACAATTTTGGCCTACTTAGCGGAATACAGTTCATCGACGTTGATATCGGTTTTATAATTTTGACTCTCCTTAGTAACCGAATGAGTTCTTTTGGAATTCCTATGTTCCTATGACAAGTTACAGCATCGGAGCGGCATCCATTCATTAGATTAGAGGATTCTAGTTATATAACTGTATTAGGCCTCTGACACCCTTCTTGCGGAGGAATGAAGAACCTGTACACATCAAATTGATGATAGTGAAGCATGTTGTTAGAAACTTACACACCTTAATACATAGGATTCTTGTGTCAGGTAACTTCTAGTTGATGGTATTAAAACTGTATTATTGTTGTTCCTTTGATTATTATTACTATTGTTCTTATCATAATTATTATTGTTGGTATTCTTTTCATTGTTATCACTAATAATAATAATAATAATAATAATGATAATAATAATAATAATATAATTAATATTATCATTATCATTATCATTAGCATATGATCATTGCCATTATAATCATCATTATTATAACTATAATAACAGTGGTAAGTGATAATGATGGTAATAATAATAATAGTAATAATATTGATGATAATAACAATAATCATCATCATCATCATCATCATCATCATCATCAAAATCATAATCATAATAATAATAATAATAATAAAAACAATAATACTAATACTAATACTACTAATAATGATAATAATAATAGTAATGATAATAATAATGATGGTGAAGATGATAAAACAACTTGTTGTAGTTTTTGTTATTGTGATTATTATTTTTGCCATTAGTATGAGTTATCGTCAATCTTCTTTTCTTACCATTATCAGTATCATCGTCAGTATCAGCATCCTCATTATCATTATTAGTTCTATTAATCTTTATTGTCATCATTATCACTTCATAATCATTGCGTCAGTATCGTTTCATAGTCAATTGTATCATTATTTTCTTTGCTGTTATGATGATTATTTCCATAGATATCATCATCTGCAATCCAATTCCTGACGAGACAATTTTGAAATATCATGGCATACAAATCATTTTAAGAATCATAAAACTTATTGTAGC
>NC_091553.1:18515687-18518187 GCF_042767895.1 Penaeus vannamei
ACCGGTAAAATACATTTCTTGTATTGTGAAGATATTCGTTCTCATTCATACCTTTCCACATATATATGTGTATATATGCATACATATATATGTATATATATATATATATATATATATATATATATATATATATATATATATATATATATATATATATATGACAAACAGGAGATTATTACTCACTACGACTTTTTGTATTTAAAGACAGTATCTCAAAAAAAAGAAAGAAAAAGAAACGATTTCCTTAATTAAATATGAATTGCTTGGAGGCGGTGTCCTTGGCATAAGAAAGAAAGGGCAGTTTCTGTTCTTGAATAAAAAAGACGCTGAATTTGCATCTGCACGGCAAAGATATAATTCCCCGAAAGTGAAAGGTCAAACTTTTTTTAGATGTCATACTGGGAAGTTTTAGCCTCTTGCTTACCTCCTAGTGCAAAGGTCATGCATTCGACCTGGGCCACGGATGATGTTAGGAGGGTCATCCAGTCAGACAAGGTGTCACTGACAGTTACAAGGTTTCGCAAAGGTAATGGGAACCCCAGAGTGAGAAACGCCAGCCGAATGAATCTAATACTTGCATGTCAAAATGGGTATCCCTTTTGAATGACTTCGTCATGACCTCAATACTGGTAAACGATAAAGAAATGACTTAAATTTTTCTTATCTAACACAAATCCTAAGAACTTTAATATTCTTTTTTATTCTTTCAAGGACTACGTGCATAGCAGTGAATTAAATCATTATTGATTGTAGAGAAGTTCATGGAGAGACGTTCCTATGCGTGCGTGGATCCCATCAGGCATTTAATGAGAATTGCCTTCCCATTATTTTCATGTTGCAAATTTATAGGAAGACCAACTCAGAGAAATCACAATGCAAATAGAATATGAAAAAATGTAGACAAAATGATTAAGTCTTACTATATGAGTCTGTGAGAGTTACTGTATTTATGCAAGAAGCTACTTGTCGCAGAGAGCACATGAACAATAATATAACAACTGTGGACAGGAATAATACGTGCCTGATAGAATTTTAGAGGATGTGCGTGACTAATGACATGACTGAGTAGTCAAATGTTAAGTAAATTTAGATATATGAAAAAATGCTCACATAGCAATAGGTGGCAGTTTAGCCGTTGATGTTCCCGCAACGCTATGCTATATTTGTTTGTATTTGGAACGACATTCGGTGTGTGCTTCGCCCATGAAAATATGATTCTCTCTCTCTCTCTCTCTCTCTCTCTCTCTCTCTCTCTCTCTCTCTCTCTCTCTCTCTCTCTCTCTCTCTCTCTCTCTCTCTCTCTCTCTCTCAAATAATTTCATTTCACATTGCGATATAACATCTGATTCCTTCATATCAATTCATCAGCCCCCTACCCCTCGCTCTCTCTCTCAGTCGACCTCTCTCCCTTTCATTACCCTTCCTATTTGATTCCCTCGCCATATCAGCAAATTATCAATCCCTTGTAACCTTTATATATATAGACCTGCTTATAGAAAAACAACAACAACTCACACGTGACATTCGAGCGAGATGCCGAAGCCAGCAGCATGGTAACAGAGCCTCGGCGATTGTCGCTGTGCTAACATCTAATCCAGAATGTTGGGAAGGGAAGCACAAGCGCACACACTGCCGAGATAGCCCGAGTATGTAGGCATGAATAACGGTCTTGGACCAATATTTGGAGACACAACGCCGTCGATTAGGAGCTGGAATCTTACGGATAAACGAACTGGAATCACACACAAATTCTCGCTAGCATGCACAGCTGCCACGATTTGCTCTTACGGGTGTTATCAGACAGGATACTTGCGTTACATAAACCTTTTATTCAGTCCAAATGATAAAGGGACTAACACTATAGGCGAGTGTTGCCATGGAGGATCACCATAAGCAATTTGCCTACTAAATATACGATATAGATAATAGAATTCATGGTAGAAAAAAGGAATTTCCTCAAAAAATAAAAGAAAATAATAATAATGATAATAAAAAAAAATAATAATCATAATGATAATAAAAAAAAATAATAATGATAATAATAATAATAATAATAACAATGATAATAATAACAAATAAATAAATAAAGTAAAAAACGACCTACATGAGCGACAGTAAGCGTCTTGAAACGAGTTTATTTCATTACTGTACGAATGCATATGAAACAAAATACCTTTGACAGAATCCCTTGTTCATCTCGTATTCATTTCCCGAAGGACAGAGGTTCCTTAGGTATTACACGGCTAAAGCACATTCTTGGTAATTTTGCGTTTCTTGACTCTTCTGAATTAACCATGAGAACACCAAATGCAATGTCTTGAAGAATTACGAATAAAGAAAACCCGGTGGAGAATGTAATTTCAGTACTACAGTATCAATTATCAGTATTTACCATTTTGTCTGTGTGAAGGAACGTCCCCCTTTTCTTCGAGATCCATTCACGTCGTAAGTATATTCAAATTACGTTCCCATACTTGAATATTGCATTCACATTTGATCC
>NC_091553.1:18575687-18578187 GCF_042767895.1 Penaeus vannamei
TTACTATTATTTCTATTATTATTTTCATTATAATATCAATAAGGATAATCATTATTATTATTATTGTTATCATTATTACTATTATCATTACCAATACTATTATTATTATTATTAATATTATTATTATTTGATAAGACTACTACTAATAATAATGATTATAATAATAATAATAATGATAATGATAATGATAACAATAATAATAATAATAATAAAAATGATAATGATGATTAAAATAGTAATATTAATGATGAGGATATCGATGATGATGATGATGATGTTGACGTTGATGCTTATAATGAAGATGATGATTATGATGAAGATGAGAAAGAGGAGGTGGAGGATGGTGATGATTATGATGAAGATGAGAAAGAAGAGGAGGTAGAGGATGGTAATGATTTTGATGATGATCATGGTCATAATAGTAATGACAATAATAACAGTGGTAGTAGTAATAATGATGATGACGTTAATGATGATGATGGTGATGAGGAAGAAGAGGATGACAATAGTAGTAAAAATAACAAAAATAATAGAAAAAATGATATTGATAGTAATGATAGAAGTAAATGTTATAATAAAGATAAAAGCAATAATGGAAATAAAAGTAATAATAATATGGATTGTCATGATGATAATGATAGCAGTGGTGATAATAATAATAGTAGTAGTAATCGTAGAAGTATTTGCAGTAGCAGTGGTAGCAGGAATAATAATAATAATTAGAATAATAATAATAATAATAAACGTGATATTGTCAACAAAATAATAGTATCAATAATTATAATGATAATTCTGATAATTCTAAAGATGGTAATAAGATGACGATAATATTGATAATGATGATAATAATAATGATACTAAAAGTAATAATAATGATAATAATAATAATAATAACAATAATAATAATAATAATAATAATAATAATAATAATAATAATAATAATAATAATAATAATAATAATAATAATAATAATAATAATAATAGTAATAATAATAATGATGATAAAAATGGTAACAGCAATAATAAAAATGATAATGATGATAAAATATTAATATTAATGATGATGTCGATGATGATGATGATGATGATGATAATGATGTTAATATTGATGCTTAAAATGATGATTATGATGATGAAGAAGATGAGAAACAGGACGAAGAAGAGGATGGTGATGATTATGATGATCATAATAGTAATAACAATAATAGTAGTAGTAGTAGTAATAATGATGTTGATAATAATAATGATGATGGTGATAATAATAATAATAATAATAATAATAATAATAATAATAATAATAATAATAATAATAATAATAATACTAACAAGAACAACAGCTACAACAATAAAAGTAATAATTGTAATGGTAATAATAATTATAATACTGTTAATAATAATAATGGTGATGATTATGATAATGGTAGCAATAAAAATTTAAATAATGATGATGATGGTGAGGAAGTTGATGTTGAAGTTCATGTTGTTGTTAATGATGATGATGATGATGTTAATAATCATAATAATAGTAATAATAGTAGTGACAATACCAATAACAATAATAAAGATAATGATAATGATAATAATACTGATAATAATAGTAATAATAAAGAACTACAACAATAATGATAATGATAATAATAGTAATAATAAAGAACTACAATAATAATAATAATAATAATAATAATAATAATAATAATAATAATAATAATAATAATAAGTATAAGTATAACAATGATAATAACAAAGATAATATCAATGGTGATAATGACAATACTGAAACTAGTAATAATGTTAACAATAAAGATGATAAATAGTAACCACAGTAGTGATCATAACAATAATGATAATAGCACAGCCACCATCATCACCATCACTTCTTTTGCTACTACTACTACTAGTAGTAGTACTATTATATAATAGTGGTAGTACTATTACTACTAATCTTTCTACGACTAAAACTACTACTACTACCACAGATACTGACAATAACAATAATGATGATAAGAATGAAGGGCATAATGAAGTGCAGAACAAAGCAGTCAATAAATTCTGCTCCACAGCACAAAAACACTTGAATGAGTAAACAAATAAACGCAGGAGTGGACCATTCTGCCCAGCCGTTGCAGAATAATGGATATCCACACACTCTGCTGGTTCCATACAGGGCTGAGTTTCATCTACAGTACAGCACGGTAAGAGGGATATACCCTTTCTCTCATTCTTTCTTTTTTACTCTTGTCTCTTCTCCCCCTCTTTCGTCGCGAAAAGAATCATACTTCTTTTACTTTTGTTTTAAAGGGAGTTGACGGGCGCTTTCTCCCTTTAAGCCAACAATCCATAAAGCCTTCAGTTTCGACAGACAGGAGTTGGTACTGTTTTTTTTTTTTGGGGGGGGGGGGGACTCACGAGAGGAAATAGGAGACGAGTCCCGATAAAGGCTTTCTATATTGCTGGAATTCCATGTGAAAATTAATATGTGTTTTTTGGTAGGTGATGAAAG
>NC_091553.1:18605687-18610687 GCF_042767895.1 Penaeus vannamei
GCTGTGTATCTTATTTTTAAAATTTAGATGCTTCACTCGCAAGTATTGTGGGCATTCTTCAACTATACGTGGAATAAACATGCATGGATGATCGCGAATGGCATATTCCAAATACCTTCTGCAACTACAGGATGAGAGGAGGTGCGTTGAATTGGAACTTACAATATTGATTGGATAGGACACATCTCTCTCTCTTTCTCTCTCTAACTCTCTAAGACGCGCGTGCGCTCACGCACACACACACACACACACACACACACACACACACACACACACACACACACACACACACACACACACACACACTCACACTCACTCACTCGCTTGTGTACCCGATTTCACAAGCACTAACCCTGAGCGTGCGCAGGTCTAATTGCTACATGTGCGAGCCTAAACGATCGTCCCGAAGAGGATCCAAACAGCGGTAAAGAGAGACAAAAAGAAAACTAACTGCCTCATGATCAGGTCGTCCAAGAGCACGCAAGGTCATCGGAAAAGGTCGCGGCAGCGGAGGAGTGTTGCGCTCGGGTCGTCCGCACCAGAAGCAAGTAGTAAAGGTAAGCTACGTCTCCATCAGGGTGCAAGGAGGCGCACTCGCTGTGTTTTTATCCGCTCCTATATTGGGCTCAAGTGCTGTCTACAGGGACCCCGAAGGCGGTACTTGCTCCGGGCGTTTTTACTCCATTTTACGCGTAGGGTCTCCGGTCTACTTCTTAGCCTTTTTCTCTTTGTAGCGGATAACTATAAACTCCGAAGAGTTAAAGATGTTGATTTGGCTGTGTGTTATCCGACATGTAAGATCCATGTGGGTCTTTCGTTAATTAGTAAAAAAAAAATAAATAAATAAATCTCTGGTTGACTAGAAGCCAACATAAAAAGGAGCATCCATATTATACATTTATTTCGCAAAAAAAAAAAAAAAAAAAAAAAAACTTTCAAAACGTAACCAATATACACGACAACACACCATACACTTACTTGTAAAAACAGAGCAAAGCACGAGAAGCACCAGTCAGCCAGCTAACAATCCAACGGTCTGTCACCACACAAGACGAAAAGCCTCTCCCCTTAGACCGATCTGGCTTGACCTTTTATAGAGGTGGCTTCCCGCGCTTATTGAGATTTTACCCATAATACAATTGACTTTTTGTTAAATAGTGCATGGCGAGTTTAAAAGGGTTTAGAAATGAAAAAAAAAAAAAAATCAAGAAACAACTATACAAAAATGGGCACCTAAAATGGATAAAAGACAGGAAAGTACGAAAACGTGAAAGAAGGGATCTGTGAGAGAAAATGGAGAAACACGAAGGGAAAAACGAGAGAAAAACAAAGCTAAGGTGATTAGTCGAAGACAAGGTAAGTATGGAATATAAGGTAAGTAGTGTATAAGTAGTGTTATGTATAGTAGGAGTAGTGTAGATGTAGAGGTAGATCACGGAGGTAAGTCAAAGGAGTATAAAAACACAGGTTTATTCTTATAAGATATGCGCAAACACACAGGGAAACAGCAAAGCCACGTCACCTTCCAGGGCGAAGGAGTCCTTAGATTATCGACAGCGATCCGTAACGTCAGGGGAACAGGCGGCGTGAAAGCCTACGGGATGACCCGCCTGCAGCCACTCACTCCACTCATTCTTACTTTTTATAAAATATTCTTAATACTTCTTATATTACGAATATTCCACGTCTACAAGACAGTTGTGAAGCTCTTGTGACACTATACTTGGCATGACTGCCTGTCAATAGTGAAGTTTGGTTCCAATCAGATGAGGTCTTCATTAACACAACTCTCTCCTCTCTCCTGTGAGAGTGTAATAGTTTTGCTCCGGTCGATGTTGATGACTTGGAACATATTGAACGCGCATACACACCATATAAACATGTTTTCGGTGTACACTCGTGCGCAAACGCACGCACGCACGCGGCCACGCACACACACGCACGCACGCACACACACACACACACACACACACACACACACACACACACACACACACACACACACACACACACACACACACACACACACACACACATGCCATGTCTATTCTGTGTACTGCAGTGTTGCACTCGTACAGTGTGTGCAACGCCTGCGAGTGCTTCTGTGCATTTGAATGCAGAGATGGATACAAAATAGCATATATATATATATATATATATATATATATATATATATATATATATATATATGTGTGTGTGTGTGTGTGTGTGTGTGTGTGTGTGTGTGTGTGTGTGTGTGTGTGTGTGTGTGTATGTATGTGTGTGTGTGTGTGTGTGTGTGTGTGCGCGCAAAAGAAATGTGTACATTATGTATAATGCCCACTGTATTTGCACAGAGTGCACGTATGTGCAGTTTTATATTTTATGATTTTACGTAGGTATATATGTCATTACTCAACAGTTCTCGTCATGTATTTTCTCTATAAATGCATTCAAAGTATTAAATTGGCTACTCATACCCGGATGTAGAGTCCTACAATTCGCCACGTCGCCATTGACAAGAAATAATATGCTGGCGAAGGCAACAAATTTGTCAGCACAAGTACTATGGCTATGAAACTATAGGATGTAATTTTGGAAATAGAAAATGTAAAGGGAGTTTTATACTTCTCGTTCTTGGTGGGATAACTATGATTAAATGCATATAAATATAAAAATATATTCATATATATATTTCACACCAACACACATTAGCTTAATATCGTAATGCAGAAAAGCTCTTCTGTGCCTCGTCTAGCGCCCATCAGCACTAATTTTTTTTTGCAAATCTGAAAATACTAACGTAGTTATTCGTAAATCACAAGAAAACGATCATTGTATGTTCAGTTTTATATATGAAATAAAAGCAATTAGGAACGAATGATCGCCACTGTAAAAGAACAGATAATCAAATAATAATGAAAATATCTGACACTAGACTTTTGTCTAACTAGCCTATCTCATATCGGCATTTTGTCCATTTTTTTTTCAACGTGAATTGTGGACTGATCCAAGACTTGTTAAACCCAGAAGGCCAGCCATGTACCTACCGTATTAGACTTGATATTAGACTTGATTGCTGTAAATTATTAAGACAGCTGTATCATCTGACATATGATTTAACAACAGTAGCTGAAGCAATGTTCAAAGGCCCATGAAAAACATGTATGCATTAAGGGTGTACGCTGAGATTATATAGAGATCCATAGGTAGGCATCTGCTCTGAGCTACATCTTTCGTGCACACCTTATAATTTAACTTTCAGGTCAAGAGAGCGAATGAATCTTCTTTCCATTTGGAAGGTCTTTTTAAAAGAAGGAAAAAAAGTGCTCTCTGTACTGGACATAGATAAAAATCAGGTTAATATATACAGATGTAAGCTAGTAGTATATTACCTTTAATGATATTTATTACTTCAAGATCTCGCCCGAGCCATTTAATGATAGTATCCTTCCTTAAAGAGAAAATGCACAGGGCAGACCCAGCTGGAGGTAGTGTATTCCAATGACCGACCCCACAAGGGATTAAGGCTGTGAAAAAAGTATCCTTTCTTAAAGGAGACAATTTTATCTGCCACCTTGTTTCCCCAATAAAGTTCTTTAAAGCCTCTTTTCTGTCGGTAGATGCAGTTACCTCTATTTTGGAGGAGTCTCTGATTTAACTCAGGACTGTCCCAGACTTCCAGGTAACAAAAAACAAAAGAAATCACATTTAAGGATGTATTCAGCCCATTTTTTTCCTAAAGGATGTCCACTCATAACAGTCTTTGTATGAACACTGTTAATGAGAGGAATCGTGAACGTTCATCCGACCTTATATAGCTTGATCAATACAATGAAACGTGGGACAGTAAAGCATCAAAGTATTTGCACTGATGCACATGAAGTAATGGTAATCATACCCTATGCTAATTTTTTAAGCTAGGAAACCTGAAGTTTTTGCTGGATACAAGGTCATTTCTTGGTGCTTGGCTACCAGCTCCTTTAACCATACAATATGTTCTTCGTATCAAAAGATTTTCTCTTTGAATTAGGGTGTATTTTTAGCTATGGAGATGGGTTATAGCTCGTTCTTTAAGAATAACTGCAGATTTGGCATATCCGTGTGATTCTTTTTTAGAGAACATAACTAAATTCAGTATTAGAAAAAAAAGTATTTCCCAGAATTCTCGATTTTTTATTTGAGAACAATACAGTTCAGTATTTCTTTTAAAGAATACATATGTGTATTCTGATACAATATTTTTGAGGAAATTGCTCCACACCTCAACTTTAGCGATACACGATTGAAGCTTTGCGTAGAATAATTTGTATTATTGTTCACATGAATTTTATATTGACATTCTTTAACATCAGAACATTAAAGTATATTTTGGAATGTAACACTACCATATAAATCTGTAAAGTGTGTACACAATTTTAGTTGGAAACATACTATTACTTATTACTTAGTTTGCAGTAAATTGCATGCAAGTACCAGCTCAAGTAAATTCAGTATTTATAGATGAGTTACGTTGAAATATTTTGCGTGGAATTTGAGGGCTTCAGGAACATGCCCTTCCGCTTGAAATTTAATTTAAAAGGAACCTAACATCAATGTAGTTATTCAATATCTATAAAAATGAAAATATTCCCAACTTAGATGATTCTCTACAGCTTAGAAAACTGTCATCGCGGTTTGATATTTGGGTTACGTTCGCAATCAGCCTCATTTATAGAATAAAAACCGAGAATCCTAGTAAAAAATATTGTATTGCACTGTATTGTAAAACAATTAAGAAATTAGGAGTACAGGAATTGGCGCTGCTGTTCGTTGTCAACACATGTCCATGTCCCTTTCGCTTCAGAATTCCATATCGCTTCAGTGTGACACAGTAAATGTTTCTACCTTTGGATATGAGTTAAGAATGCAATAGAGAGTAGAAGCATTCAATTTCGTCTCTTATTGTTTGTTTGTTTGAATTTCTTACCTTGCCGAATAAAATATAGGCCTTCAAGTCCATTGCTTCGCTCGTCGAAACG
>NC_091553.1:18625687-18628187 GCF_042767895.1 Penaeus vannamei
ATCTTGCATCAGAAATTAGGGTTCGCGAGGGACCTAAGTGCACCCGAGCATGTGGAAAATGATTTTGAACTGGAATAGACGCAGTTCAGTAAATTTTTGGAAACTCATTTTGTTCCTTAGTCTCAGCAAAAAAATTGCGAATTACGGTTGTATCATTATATCGATGATGTTTTATCAAGATTATATGGGAAAGCATATAACCTGTGACCACTCCTTTTCAAAACCGAAGACTAGTAAATGCTAGAAAAAAAGAACATCTTCTTTTTATGCATATTGAGCATGTTACCGAGATACATAAACTAATCGGGGTGGTTTTAATTGCGAGGCCAATTAAACTAATGAATTTTATGGGAATTTATGATATATTATTCTCTCTCCCTTGATATGTATCCAAAGTTATATATATATATATATATATATATATATATATATATATATATATATATATATATACATGTATATATATATATATATATATATATATATATATATATATATATATATATATATATATATATATATATAGTTGTGTGTGTGTGTTCGTACCTAGTTGTTTCAATACGGGAAAAGAGCGGAACTTAGATGGTCCCGTCTGGTATATCTAATCTATCGTATAACTTTTTAAACTGATGCACAATTTTGTTATACACAATGTTTTTTGACTGTTCCATTCTTCAACAGTTCTGTTCGGGAAACTAAACTTTTTGACATATCCATCGCTTCTTTTCACTTTCAACATTTTAGTGTGTCCTCCCATTCTTCTTGTTTTCAAAATCATAAAATCATTTTATCTAACTTCACTCTGCTCTTAACATAATTGTACACTTTTAACTTAGTAGCTTATATCTTTAAAAGGTACCCCTTTTATGGCTGACCTTTGAACTCTTTCTAATTTGTCTATAGCCTTTTTTAAGTGTGGACTTCATACCACTGGACCGTACTCTTAGACTAGGTCTTATAATGACTGTAATGAATTTAAACAAATCTTCGTCCACATATACGAATGCCCTCTTCATGTTGGCAATCAGATCTAGCATTTTCTTGACATTTTCATTTGGAAATTAGGTTCTTGTTTATGATTTCCACAAAGTCTTTTTCCCTATCAGCTGTGTTTAATATTGATTCTCTTATTATTTTTGAATTTTCGTGTCGTCTGCAAACATATTCAGATAATTACCTGGCCTTATGTGTGAGCCTAAATCATTGACGAAGACAGTAAACATAGTCGGCGCTAAGACCGATCCTAGAGGCACTCCGCTCGTTACTCATCGACATGCAGAGTGCCTCCCTCTAATTACGGAGCTCCTCTGTCTCATGAAAAAAGTTTTTTATCCATTCAAAAGCATTTGTAAACAAGTGTTTCTTGTAATATTTTAGATACTCTATCATAAAGACAGAGGAGATTTCCCACACCTATCCTTCTTTCCCCAAATCCAAACTGTTTATTTGATATTAATCTGTGTTTTTCAATTACTTCAACCCAATGTTTCCTAATTATCCTTTCTAACAACTTCCTACACTAGTTAACGAAACTGGTCTATGATTTAGAGGGTTGTGTTTGTCGCCGCTCCTATATTAAGGTGTAACATTGGTGAGTTTCCAAATTTTTGGCAGTTTTCCTTGTCTCACTGAATTTTGGAATGTCAATAATAAAGGAGTACACTGTTCTCCAGAATAATCCCTAGGAACCCAGTTAGAAATTTCATCTAGTCACTTTGTTTTGGCTCTGTCTTAAAGTGATTTTTATTATATTTCATTCTTTTTGAGGGTAATATTTTTTATGTTCTTTATGTTTGTTTGGATATTTGCCAGTTTAAAGTATGGATCCTGAACAAACACTGACTGAGATTTCTCATAAAGGATTTCACACCTTTTCTCTTTCTTGGTATAAACTATATTGGCTTTGATAGCGCTAGTTTGGTTTCTACTTTTAGTTTTACATTTATGCAGTTAATAGCTTTTGGGAGACGTACATTTATTGATTATATCTTTATAAAGTCTTACTTTAAAGTCTTAATCATTTCCAGAGGAGCTGCTTGTTTTCTCTCGTTTTCTTGTAATTATTAAACAATTTTTAGCCATTTTTTGGTTCAGTTTTGAATGTTGGTTTAAAATTTTCTACTCCTTTTTTATAGACCTTAATTTTTTAAAGATTCCATATTAAGGTTCACATCGCCCTGAGGCGATGTGAACTGTTTCCCAGTTCATGTCATCGATTTTTTAAAGGTTTATATAATCAACTCTCTTGATATTGTACTTCTTTCTTTTCTTTTCTTACAATGAGTTTTTCACGCAGAAGACTGTATTTTTGTTTAAATAACATTTGGTCACTTTTTCCTAAAGGAAGACAGTACTCGATATCCTTAATATTATCATTATGTTTGTGAATATTAGGTCAAGCATAGACGGCTTATACAGCCCTCTTACCCTGGTTTGATTTATTATATTCTAAAAAGGCAATACTCACTAATGGCTTCCAGTAACTTAGCATTCCACGACT
>NC_091553.1:18660687-18665687 GCF_042767895.1 Penaeus vannamei
AACAATTTAACACGTATACTACAATATTATCGAGTATTTACAGCAACAAAGACATTTCTTACGCTGCACAAATCGACGTATCTCACCCATATTACGAGCAAGAGGGGCTTGAAAAAATGCGCGGGATTTTCAAAAACAAAAATGTTATCGCATGAATTACGCACGAAACCTTCTGAAAAAATTATTCTACACTACATGCACGTGACATTGTCACGAAAGCCAATAGTATTGGTTAATTCTATTGACCAATCAGGTGACACCGTGTGTGGAACAGGTATGTATAGTAGTTGAGCAAAGCGAGAATAATAAATCTTTCACCAAAATGGATTTAAGGTGCGGCGGGTGTAACCCTCACTATTAAAGGGTTATATCTGATTATTTTGAGAAAAATGGTAACGCTATTGAATTCCTGAGAGCACACGGTGTTCTGCCAAGTGCGATAAATTGTCCACATTGCGATTTACCTTGCAAATACCGTGAATATCGACATACGTGGTATTGTGGCAGATGGGAAAAAAATGCAAAAACTAAACGTCGTAAAAAAATTTCTCGATCACCGATTACAGCGGCACGTTTCTGCAGGGAACCCATTTGGCACCACATAAAAGAGTTTTGTTTGTTAATCATTGGTTGCAAATGTATTGGGGATCATGAAACTGTCATTAAATATATTGGCAAGACTAAACCTAGTAGCGTAGATTGGAGTTTTTGTTCTGAAGTAACCCGAAATTGGTTACAAAATCAAAATACAATAGATGCCGCGGTAATCGTTGAAATCGACACGCTGCTAGTATGGCGAAAGTATAGCAGGGACAGACAGCTGTGCCAGGTGTGGGTCTTTGGGGGTATTGAGCGTGTCAGTGAGAACAGTAAGAAATATATAAAACCAAACAGCGTGATATACAGTGATGGATGGGCTGCCTACAAAAACCTACAAAATCATGGTTACAAACTTTGTAGACCCACAAATCCATACACAGAATATTTAAAGATTGTGGCCAAATCCCAGCCAATGAAAATTGAGGAAAATGACGTCAGTGTTTCTTGATCAGTCAGAACTCATTTATTCGAAAAGCTATGCACTCGGGGAAAAAAAATGTTCAGTGTGTGTCTGTCTACGGTGTGGGAAGGTATACGTGTAAAATGTTGATATATTGAAATCCGGTTTAATATTTCTCAAAATACAATTATCAGCCGCATCAAGAACATGTGACGGTGAAGTAAATTCACAGAGGCGCGTCAATAGAAGATTAGTAAGATTTAAATAGGTTACAACGAGAACCGGCATATTACATTGCACATTACATGAAATGTATATATCCGAATATTAATCGAATGCGATTAACAGTTAGTCTTTACGTTTTATATTACAATAAACGCAGTATTTGTGAAACATATTAAGCCTTAGCCATAATTGTTTGTCTATTGCATAATCAGCTATTCATTTGGTGTACAATCACAGAGCGCGCGACCAATTCGCTCTAACGAACTGAACCCGGATGACGTTGCGGACATGACGGAAAAACTTCCGAGGGGCGGGTGACGTGAACATGCCGTCATGAGCGAAAGCCAGGGTGAAGGAACAGACTCGCCACGAGTGCACAAAACTGTTGGAGTGTAATTTGACTCATTTTGCGCTTAGAAGGGGGCTATAGCATTATTCCCGTTAATAAACGAATGTGGAATGTAACGTGCTTAAGCAGTGACCGGAGGAGCGCCGGCTCCAGGGAGGAAGCCATGCCCATGCTACATACCTCATTCCTGCCCTCTGTGAGCAGCACTGCCAGTTGTATTACGTAAAATTGAAAGTTATTAAGAAATGAGGGTGTGTAAATCACGCACCTTATTCATCTAGAGGGAAATGGCCACCGCCATCTTATAGAGCAGAAGACATAGTAGGATATGACATTGATAAAGCTGCAGCGAGCTCTTATTCACCTCTAAATGACGAAAATATACCTCGCTCCGATGCGCCGCACACCCGGGACATTGGCCACTAACGTAACCCATTGCCCGGGTTTTCAGATCCGTGATTTTTTTCAAGCAACCGGATGCAATGGGCTAAAATAATTAATTGTTACATATGATTATCTAATTTAAGTAGCACGAACTCAAAATGACCGCCACGGCATGCTGTAAATAGCCGCCCGAACACGCATAAATTCAACCTTAAAATATATGGAAAGAGAAAATTAATAATTGTTTCCTTTTTAATTTAATTATCAATAAGATTTGTAAACTGTTTCTCAAATGCGATGAAAGTTTGTGAGTGACAACATCCGTGTCGATCATGTAGACAGCAACGATAGCTTGACACAGAACTACTGTCAAAAGCGTTAACTTGGCATTTCATGTTTTTGTTTTGTACTAATATTTGTAAATGAATTAAGTAAAGTAAAATCCCGTTATTTTTTGAGCATCAATTAACATTTAATTTATATGTTATAGGATCTTTAGGAAACTTGGGACAGTGAAACATGCGTCCCTTACCGTAGAGTTTCAACAATCATGATTTAAAGCTTTTTAGTGGTTTTGATGTTTTGTTGTGTGTATCATGCAAATTCTTTCCAAAATGACATTGCGAACCCTAGGCTTACACGCTTAAGCAACTCTGATGTCCGGAAGTACAAGTTACGTCACTGGTCAATCAGTCAGATGCGGCGGAGAACAACTGCATTGAAGTGCTAAACACCGAAGGAATTATCCATTCCAAAAACAATCGTTTCGAAAGTCGGAGGGAGGCTGAATCTGAATTTTTACCCTCACATACATAACTGGCACTCACTTAAATTACTCGCATAACTTTACTTCTTGAATACTCTCACATTACTTACCTGGCACCTTCTTCATCTGACGCTCGCATTTCTTGCTTATCGAGACCGATGCTCTGAGTCTGTAACGTTTTGTCGATCACACTACTGTACCTGTTAATAATTCGTCCTTCAGAAGTTGTAATGCAAATAGCTTCAGTAGAATTTCCAAGTACTCATGATACTTGGATTATTAAATTTCTATTTTCTCTGGGAATAAGCTATAATTATATTTATAATGATGCTACACTGTTACAGTTACATTTATGGAATATATTTGAATCTTAGGCTGGTATATCGCATCAGGCTAAGTGTAGAAAAAGTAGATCATATCTCACAAGAGGTTGGCCACCCCCGGTACAGGGAGTGGGAGCAGAATTGCTAAATGTTGATGAGGAAAGGATGACTCAGTAAATCAGGGAGGGGCAGGTAGGGTTGAAAAAGACACTGTACGTCATTCCGAAAGGTTCCCATGAATGAGTACAAAGCATCCTCGTAACCAGTATCGATAATATCACCAATGTCAATAATATAAGAGGAGAGCTAGTGAAGATACCCGACAGCAAAAAAGAAAAACGGATACGTAAATGGAAGAAGAGAATAATAAAAGGTAGGATAAACTATTATAGAGAAAAAGGGAAATTAGACAAACAAAAATACAAGGGACAGAGACGCCGGGAATAAAGATTAAAATAAAGAATGTATATATCCAAAGCACTTGGACAGAGCAGCGCATTGCCGTAATCATATTTTACGCATGACCTGCAATCTTATTTCCACGGAGCTTCCGGCCGAAAGGGACTTATACATACTTCGCAAGCAATCATTTTTATTACCCTCGTCTCTCATTGTTCTCGAGAAATCATGAAAGATGAGATAATTTTTTTCTTTTTCTTTATATGCAGAGGAAGGTCAGCATCGATGTCGATAAATCAAAATAATGGATAAATGACTAAATGAATTGAGGACATGAATGGCAAAATAGTTGAGTAGTAAATTGTAGATGAAGGAAAGACAAAAAAAGGTAACTATTTAAGTTAAACACAATCTAGCAACGCAGAGGAGCTCAAAAAACAATTATTTAGGTAAACAATGGATTATAAAATGCCGAGGATAGCAAATCGCAATAAATGGGTAAATGTGTAAGAGGCAAACAGTAGATGTAGTCAAAGCAATAAAATAAAGAGTAAAGACGTAATTTGTTAATGGTAAATATTTGATGTATGCATAATTAAAGGTAAAGTATGATGCAATTGAATTAATAAAATGCGTAAATTAGAGCCAACAGATAATCATATGATAAAAAGAAACATCATGTCGCTGCAAAATAACATGTTCATTTTTGAAACCACAAAAATGTGGACGATAAGTCGCTTAAATTTTATAAATTAGATATATGCTGAAGGGGAGGACCCTTACCTAATGTCAGTTTTGTGTGCCATTAACTAAATAAGTGCAGAATCATTTTCTGTCCCTCGCTCTCCCTCGCCCCCACGCTCTCTCTTTCTCCTTTTCTCTATCGCCTCCAACTGTCTTTCTCTATTTATTTACTTATCTTTTTTGTTTTGCTTTTCTTTATTTTCTCTCCACCCTACCTCTCCCTCTCTCTGTCTGTCTCTCTCTCTCTCTCTCTCTCTCTCCCCTTCTCTCTCTCTCTCTCTCTCTCTCTCTCTCTCTCTCTCTCTCTCTCTCTCTCACTCTCACTCTCACTCTCACTCTCACACTCGCTCTCACTCTCTCGCCCCAATAATCTCTCTTTCTCCACTGCTCCATCGCCTCTAACCTCTCTTTCTCTCTGTCTCCCTATCTCTCTCCCCCACTCCCCCCCTCTCTCTCTCTCTTTCTCTCTCTCACACATTGTGTATGTGTGGGTGGGTATATGTAACTCTCTCTCTCTCTCTCTCTCTCTCTCTCTCTCTCTCTCTCTCTCTCTCTCTCTCTCTCTCTCTCTCTCTCTCTCTCTCTCTATATATATATATATATATATATATATATATATATATATATATATATATATATATATATACATACATCTGTGTGTGTTGTGTGTGTGTGTGTGTGTGTGTCTCGTTCTCTCTCTGTCTCTCTCTCGTTCTCTCTCTGTCTCTCTCTCTCTCTTTCTTTGTATGTGCGTGTGTTTGTGTGTGTGGATGCTTGTATGTATGTGAATGTGTCCCTTTCTCTTTCTCT
>NC_091553.1:18695687-18698187 GCF_042767895.1 Penaeus vannamei
ATAAAATCTTCACAGATGTATCTATATTCTAGATCATCCATAAGTACTGTAATATCAAACAAGTTATCTTCAACAGATTACTCATTCTTGAATCTGTTAATAATTGTCATTTGTGTGTGTAAATGATCAAAGAAGAGCATCTACACATTGCGAGTTGAATCAATAAAATCTCTAGCATTCCTATTTTACCTGTCGAAGAAATTATACGAAATCGTACCATTCTCACAAAAAAACTCACATACACATGGACACATACGTGCGCGCCAGCACATATATGCTTGTTCGAATACTTTACGATTTCTATGGAACAATAGTAAACGATAAATGTATATCTACATTAGTGATAATAGATTTTCTCTTTAGTCTTTTCATTGGGTCTAACATTCATGGATAAAAAAATGTGTAATTATCATTTACAAATGCTAACAATAACTTCAGAAACGTTGAATACTTTTGGATTTGTAGTTATTTATTTTCATTATTTATTTATTCATTTATTATTATTACTATTTATTTATTTTTGTCACAAGGTCACTTCTGGCCGGTCGCTACCCGTCTTGCAAAGTACTAGTACAGTCGAAGAAATAAATAAAAATCTATGGATTCTACTGTCAAACAAGAGAACAGATTTTAAATCTTCAGGTATCATTAAATAATTTCTTGCATGAAACTTACATAACATAACAAATCACATTACTTTCGGCCTACATATCGCTGCACTCAATTAATGAAAATGATGGAATAAAAAACTCGTTGCTAAACACATCTTTATTGTCTAACGTTACCTAATTAGTGGAAAAAAGAAAGAACAAAGAAAACGCCTAACAAAAATAAAATAGAATCAAATATATATAACACAATGATCAGATAGAATTTCCATTATGTCAGGTAAGGAAGTTTGCCGCAAGTGATAACGAACAGGTAAATTTCTTTGTTGAATATCTTTTTATCCCGCAAAAAAACTGTGAAAAGTTTAAGTGAAATGAAAGAGAAAGGGTTTCGTAATCATCAGGCGAGGTACTGAATAATATAATCTGTTCCAATCCAAAGCAACGGCGAATCTCGTTAACCTTTAGGAAATCATTCTAATATGGTTCAGGAGTCGTGGTGTAGTGGCATGGGGTAGCCGCAACCCCGCGATAGGGTAGCGTGGGAATACGAGCGGTGTTCGGAGGCGCCAGGGACTCGGAGATCAAAGCCTGGCTGTAAATTCATAAATAGCTAATATCCACACTTCGAGACGGATGAGCACAAACAAATTATGAAATATATATATATATATATATATATATATATATATATATATATATATATATGTATGTATGTATGTATGTATGTATGTATGTATGTATATTATATTAAAATACTAAAATATGAGAAAATTATTATATATTAATAAACAAAACGTTACCCTACTAAGTACGACAATGAAGGCAAAACAGTAACACTAAAAAATGAAAACAAGAATAAAATAAGACCAAAGGCTTTAAGGAGAGGCGTATCTACTGCGAACGCCGGCTGGAGACTGGCCAGTGGCTCGCTGGACTCGGCACTTCAACCCTGCCAAGGCGAACGGCTAACTAGCTAACTACCTGTCAACCAGTGACTCATTCGTTCTGAGTCTTTTTATTATTATTATTATTATTATTTTATTCTGTGATTTCCCTTTTCTGTGGTACTTCATGAATAGCACCAAAGTATGTAAGGCAGCAGCGCCCCGTTATGGCCCAACAACAGAGCCCGGAAAGGACAGGTCAAGCGAGGTAAATGGGGAGGAGCCACGCTCCGCTGCGAAGGTATCACTGCAGCGGAACAGTTGTGATTCTTTCGATGCTTCGATACTTTATATTAATGGAATTATTACAATAATAATTATATTACTTTCTTTATCATCATCGCCATTACATCACCATCATTATCACCATCATTATTATAACTTATTAATGTTTTCATAATTATCATTATTATTACTGTCATTATTATTATCCCCATTATTAGTATTGCCATTATTATTTTCATTATCAATAATATCATTATTATTATTATTATTGTTGATATCTATTTTGTTATCTACTTTACTTATGACATCAACCCTCTTCCGATTTCACGTTTCTTTAGTCTGTTACAGATGAAAAATTATACTTAGCATTTATATTGCCATTATCGTTAAAGGAAAATAACGAAAGACTACATATTATGACAATAATAAATATGAACCGAGAAAAAAGATTATACGATAAATTCTTGTGTCAGTTGTGAAGGCATATCTGAATTCATTATTAACCGCCAAATCGCTTTTGTCTCCCAGTTAATTCACAGATGAATAATAAAGGAAAGGAGACTGAAAGTTTTTTCTTTTCTGATTTATCAGGTGAATTTGTTAAAATCATTTTGAACTATTTTGAACTAGTCCAAATGACCAATACCATTACAGTATCAAGTGCCAAGTAATGTCAATTTACGGGTGAAAAAAGTAGTGTTTTCATTTAGATCAGCATTA
>NC_091553.1:18723187-18738187 GCF_042767895.1 Penaeus vannamei
ATATAAGTATATATATATAATATAATATAGATATAGATATATGTATATAAAATATATTATACATATATATATATATATATCCATATATATACACACACATATATATATATATATATATATATATATATATATATATATATATATATATACTTTGGTATTACTTCTGACAGTGACAAAATTTAACCCACCAGTTTCGATTTTTTTTCTTTTTTTTTTGGGGGGGGGGAGGGGGGTTGTGTGGCAGTTCCCAATTTTGCGCCTGGCTCGTTCGGTAGTTTGTAAACATTAGGCACCTAAAACCATTGATTTGGTTATCATTTCAAAAACTTAAAAAACGTAAAGGTTTACCTTCACTTTACATACTAGTGCCATAAAGTTTGACGTTACGAATGTTGTCGCTACTAAAAGAGAAGACGCAGAGATTCGCACAACGAACTTCTCAAGGTACGTGAGTTGCTTAACTATTCAAGCTCCATCTTGAATTTCCAGGTACACTTTCCAGTACACCTATTATGTTACGACTTACCTCGCTTTAATTAACGTGAGCGACGGGCGATGTGTACATAGCCTAGAGCTTAAGTCAGATGATCTTATTAAAATCATACTGTAAAATACACCTTCAACAACGAATATTCACTTACTTTCCATTTATTTTATTATATTGTAACCCCTCTTTTCCTCTGCCATAAGCTGCCCCTTGATCTTACATATTAGCTAAACTATTTCAATAACTACATTATATTAAAAGTATCTAGTAATGACGTTATACAAACTGATTACTACAAGATAAGAACTATCAGGACAAGTTACTTTAAATAGACTAAATTACCGCCAAATCCTTTGAGTTTCAAGACAATATTTGTTTAATACCAAGATAATTATAATTCATATAAAGTGTATCTAATCCTGGTAATCTCTTTATTTAATTAGTTTCAACTTAAACTAAACTTTTTATTCACTTGCATACTAAAAGATTGATTCAACCTTTTATCAGGACAAGCTTCAAAAAGTTACATAAGTATGACGATTTTTAACCAATTGTCTTTCCATTAACCTATCAGTATTACCGCAGCTCCTGGCACAAATTTTAGACAGATGTATTATTGATATAATCATTTTAACTTCCATTTATTCGATTAGTATTAGGTACTGAGAACTATTCTTAATCTGTACATCTGTGGTCTTGTACAAATCTCGTTGGCCCACGAAGCTTTACATATCCTGTTACCCTAAAAGTGAAAGAACAAGGCAGGATAAGACTTTCTTCTTATAGTTATCATGGAACATATATAATTTTAATTGTATAGTAATGACTAACTATTTTGTAATTACGAAAAAAACATACTTATATTTAGAATTTCATCTTCCCGGGTTTCCCCTTTTCGTATAAATTCCTGAGTGAACAATACTTTTAAGATCTTTTCATGTATCTGAATGTTATAATGGCAGAGTTTTGTGTAATTCTGTAAGGTAAAAAAAATATTCTTTATAATTTTCGTAACTTTCGAGAAAACCCTTTAACTTTTTTTTAGAACATGAAGGTATACATTTTATTAATGTTTATAACTTGTTTGATTTTTTTTTATTATGAATATCTTATATAGTATATATAGATTACTAATGATTGTATATAGTTAGTTAATTTGAAAAGACAGTTAATAAATGATATTTGATTATAAATTTGATTATAATCAAAATTTAAAATAAAAGCTTATATAGTTTTCATATTTATCAAAATCCCATATATTATAAGAACTGTATTATATAAAGTGCAGTCAAAGGAAGCACCATTTTATATACATATGAATTAAAATACAGTTGCGCTGTTCAATTTAAAAGATAATTTTAAAAAAGAATATGGGGTTATATTAACTTACTATAAATGACCTTTCATTTATGATTTATGAGATTTTAAGATGGCAATTTGATACAATAAAAATAGATTATCATTATTTTTTTTCTTACATAAAAAGAAGTGCCTGAAAAGGGATTACCTCGATAGGATAAAACATGTAAGTAAAGCCTTACCTTCGTTACTTCATTGCTCCCCCCCCTCCCCCCCCTTTTTTTTTTTACTCACAATGGAATCAACACCATCTTCCTCTCCCTTGATTTGGTGCCTGAATAGGATGTGTGTCAGGCCTCCAGGCGTTCCACCTTCCACCTCCCCCCCCCCCATTTTTTCCTACCCTCCACCCTTCCATTCCCTCAACCTTGCTGCTCTCCCTCCTCCTCTCTCTTCCAATCACTCTACCTTGTTCCTCCTCCTCCTCTCTCCCACTCCCTCATCCTTGCTGCTTTTCCTCCTCTCTCTCTCCCACTCACTCTCTCTTGCTGCCTTTCCTCCACTCTCTCTCTCTTGCTACCTTTCCTCCTCTCTCTCCCACTCACTCTCTCTTGCTGCCTTTCCTCCTCTCTCTCCCACTCACTCTCTCTTGCTGTCTTTCCTCCTCTCTCTCCCACTCTCTCTCTTGCTGCTTTTCCTCCTCTCTCTCTCCCACTCATTCTCTCTCTTGCTGCTTTGCGTCCTACTTCTCTCTCACTCACTCATTCACACACACACACGCACACACACACACACACACACACACACACACACACACACACACACACACACACACACACACACACACACACACACTTTTGTTGTTCCTCCTTCCCTTATTTATTTTTCTTACTGGCTACTTACTCTTACTCTTTGTCTTCCCAAATTTCCCTTTTCTGTTCTACAAATTTTTACCATTAAGATTCATTAGCTTTTCCTTTATGTTAGCCTAGTTCAGTCTCTTACCTTATTTCTTTTGTTTCCTCATTTTTATTTGTATTTCCTTTCTATATACTATTGTCCTACCTTTCCTTCTCTTTATATTGTTATCCTACCCTTCCTTCTACCTATTACCTTTTTTTTTTTTTTTTTGCAATATTATTGACCTTTGCTCTGTTGGTCATATATTGTAGTTTTGCCCTCTGTATGCTAGCCTTTCTTTTATCTATACTTTATCTCTATCTACCGCTATTCTTGATTACGCCCCCCCCAACTTCTCTTTATCTTTCTCGTTATTACTACGTCTCTAATACCCCAATCTAATCCTTAACCCTTTATCCTGACCTTATCCCTGACCCACGGGAATTCGTATGATCCTGGAGGAGCCACAGCAGACGGATCGCCCCACAACTCCCTGTATTTCTCGTATATAATTGATGTACACACCTCTTTGACTATAGATTAGATAGTTTTGTTTACTTGCTTTCATTTACTTGTTAATTAATGTCGGACAAGTCAAAATACTTATCTGTTGCTTATATTTTTGCACTTTTTTACTTTGTGTTATTTTAATATTATAGTGAGTTAGGTTTTTAAATTTTCAACTTTTAGTTGTTTCATCTTTTGTAAATGGAGGTGTTTGATGTATTCTAAGTTGATGATTATAAAGGTTTGTTGGCATATTTTACTCCTTTTATTCAGGGCAGTTTTCTTATTATTTTAATTATAGTTATTTGTATTATATTGAATATTTATTCAACTTTCAATGTTTCACTGTAATTTTTTATATTCATTTTTATGCCATAAAGATTTGTATCTGCAAGTTTTTAGCTTCATTATTTTTATATGATTTTTAAAAAAATTTGAAAGTTCTATTTTACTCTGAAATGATATGTTACCTGTTCCTGTTGATAAATTGTATCTCCACATTGTCTTCCCCCCGCCTATATAAAGGGTGCGATTGGTGAAATAAAACAAGTGTGTTTTGTGTGCTCCTCCCCATGGATCTTACAGTGATATGGCAACGAACCAGAAAGAGAAAGGTATCTCTGCCTTATTTCTGCCTAAGTTAGGGAAAGATGGACGTATTCATTTCAGTTTAAATAACAAGCACCATTGCTGCTACCTTAGACAAAGCCTTTCTTCTCTTTAGGGCCTTGATTTAACTTTTTGTTTTTGTTTTATGGAGTGAGCACCTGTCCTGGCCCTTATGTCTTTCATCCCGCTTTACGGGGCGTCGCCACTTAGACGATGTAACGAAAAGGTCTCCTTTCACGGACACCTTACAGGTACCAACTTTTTTGGTGGGCGATAGGGATGTTTTAGGTAATGAGTAGTTTTGCTCCTAAAAGCAGCACAGGTGCTTGCCCAACCTTATTGTTTTGTATATATGACACTTTTTTATCATTGTAGTTAGGAGAGCTACTTTATGTATCACATGTTTTACATTTACAATTATTGAAGCAAATATCAGAGCATGTTCCATGTATTCACTAGAAGTTTGAGTGCTCAGTTCGAATCTTTGTGGTTAGAGGGAATTTTACTGTATTATTTCACTTTACAATTCGATTTCCATGTATCAGCTTGCGTAATAGCAAGAGTCCGGTTCTGTTCTACAGTTCTGTTCGGATTACGTGGCATTTCGTATGCTAGATCTGCTTTGCTATCCTATCCCTCTTTGTTTATACCTTTTGAGCAGTCAATTTACTTTTATCCATGACTTCTCGTTTAGTTCTCCTTTCTACTGGCTTTGCTTGTTAGCTGCTCTTACTTTGTCCCTTTTTGCTGTTGGCTTGTTTTTCTTTTTTTACGTGTTCGTTCTGTTCATCTGTTGATAGTTCTGATACTTTTACTATAGTTCCTAGCCATCAGTCGTTTTACTTCCCTTCTGTTATTTTTCTTATCGTGTTTCCTAGTGTGTTTCTTTTCTCTCTTGTTCTTTAGTGTCTGTTGATTTTACTCTCGTCTCGTCTTTTCTTAGTGTTTGATGTTTTTAAACTTGTCTCGTCTTCTCTTAGCGTCTGGCGATTTTACTTTCGTCTCTTCTTTTCTTTGTGTCTGATGATTTTGCTCTTACCCCACCCTGTTTACATTTGTAATGAAGTGTCTTTAAACTCACTTTCATCACATGTGATGTTACTAGTGGTGAAAGTCCTCGTCGTCCAAGATTTCTGTTACTGAGCTGTGTAATAAATTAAAACTACTTATCTCTGTTGAAGCTTCTAATACTGCGAAAGTATATGTAATGTAGGAAGTGATCCTCCAGTGCCGAGCTGCTAACTCTACACAGACACATACCCACACGCCCACCACACGATCCTGCACACACACACATACATACCCACACGCCCATCACACGACTCTGCACACACACACACACATACGCCCACGATCACCACACGATTCTGCGCACACACATACCCACACGACTCTGTGCATACACACATATCCACACGCATTACGCTACACGACTGTCTTCCAACAATTTGTCATTTTGAAAATGCATAGAGTGCAGTGTGTTGAAAATCTCTGAATTTTCTGAGTTAAACCGTGATAAGCGGTATATCTTAGCAAAACCTTACTTGCCAACGGTCTATGAGCGGATGAGCAGCTTGGTTGGGCTTTGAGAACCCAGGGTGTGGAGGAAATGCCCCCCTTAATTCTTCTCATTTGAACACCACCGGTTATTGTCTCTCCTCAATAAGCGTATGAGGGTTCATGTCATAAGGGCTCTAGGTATCCCTGCTGCCATAGCAAAGACGGATGAGTAGTTTAGCTATCAACGGCATCCTTGAGGTGGACCCTCTGAATTGTAGCCATAGTTGTGTGCCCAACATTCCTGAATTCAGCCATCTCCCTATTGTAGGAAGGCACATCCCTGCAGTTCTTGTTTTCCTTCCTTTTTCATATTTTTTCTCACTTTCTCCTTTTCTTATTACAATCATGAATGTCGATATAGCCATGGCCCCCAGTCCCTAGTAGGCCTTCAGTGGTCATGGGGTACTAAGAATCTCTGGGTTTTGTGTAATTGAGTTCTTTCTCAAATTTATGTTTTTGTTATTTTTATGTGGAATTGTTCTTTTGTTGTCTGGTGATGTTGAGCTGAATCCTGGTCCTTGCCGTCCAAAGTATTATAATTTACTTTTTAGTAATATTCGTGGCCTTAATGGGAATTTGAATGAACTTGCAGTTATCTCGGCAAAATTTGACATTATTTGTTGTGCTGAAACTCTGGTTTCAGACATGAGGCACACGTCAGAGTTACTTTTACCCAATTTTAATAAACCCTTGTTGCTACGTAGGAATTCCATGCCTCGAGCCTAAAGTTTGTGTTTATATTCTAGAGTTAGTTTTAATGCTAGTCGTTTTATAAAGTATGAATGTGGTTGTCACGGATACATGGTTGTGAGAGTGTGTAGTCGTTTTAATAGTTTTTACATTTTAATTCTTTATAGAAGTCCCAACTCTGATGACAGTATTTATTATTGTTTGTTGACTTGGTACATTTCTATTCAAGAGAATGATATTAAATCTTGTTTTATATTTATAGGTGATTTTAATGCTCACCACCGAGACTGGCTGAATTCTGTGTCCCCAACTGACCGACATGGCATTTCTGCATTAGATTTCGCAGATGTGGTTGGGTGTGAGCAGTTATTCCATGGTGCAACTCACAGGAGTGGCAATATTTTGTTAACTGATGTGAGAGGGGTTGTTGATGTAGACTCCATGGCGTCAATAGGTTCTTCCGACCACTGCAGGTGGACTTCCCTATGCCAGATTTTACGCTAACTAGACAAGTCTTCTTAAAATCTAGAATTAACTGGAATGGTGTCTACCATGCTTTTAGTGGCATTATTTGGCGAAATGTTTACAATGCTCCTTGTCCTGTTAAAGCTTTTAATTTGTTATTATTGGACATCGTAATGAAGTTTGTACCCAGCAAAACTCTGAAATCTCGTTCACATGATAAAGCATGGTTTAATGAATGGTGTCACCAGGCTTATAGGGACAAACATGCTGCCTACAATCTCTGGTATGCTTACCGTACTCGTCTTTGTTTGGAGAATTATGTTGCCATGTGAAATAAAGCAAATAATGTTTATAAGGAGGCTAAATCTGAATATAATGCTCACTTGAAAGTTCTCTCACAAGCTTCACAGCCGCATAAATGGTGGTCAACAATAAAAACATCTCTGTTTGGTCTTGAGTCTTCCATTCCCCTTTTAATGAAACATGATGGTAGTGTTACGTATAGTCCGTTTGTGAAAGCTACCTTGTTAGCAGATTGTTTTATTTCAAAACAAAGTTTAGAAGATATTGAACTTCCTCCTTCATGTCACCCATTGCCATGCTTTAATTAATTTGCTTTCAGGTCCTCTGAAATCAAGTATCGGTTATCTGAACTAGATGAATATGGTGGAGTAGACCCTAATGGCATGTTTCCTTTGATCTTAAAAAGACTAAATGGCCAATTAGCTCCTAAATTAGCCGTAATCTTACGCCTTTTAGTTCGTAAAGGTCATTTCCATAAAGGTCATTTCCAGAGTGCTGGTGCTTTGGTAATGTTACCCCTATTCCCAAGGGCCCACTACAGTCTTCACCTACTGAATATAGGCCCATTTCAATTACACCAATTTTTGAACGTTTGCTGGTCAAACGTCTTTCTATACATTTGAGACCGTTTCTTCCAGAGACTCAGTTTGGGTTTGGATTTAGAAAGGGACTCGGCTGCAATGATGCATTGCTTATGTTGGTGCATGAAATGCAGTCTGCTTTAGATAAGGGTCATGAGTCAAGGCTTGTCTCCCTGGATATTAGTGCAGCTTTTGACACTGTTAATCACAAGGTTTTTATTTTTGAGTTACAGTCTTTTGATGTAGGTGGTAAAATTTTAAGCATTTTAACTGAATTTTTAACTGGTAGGCAGCAGCATGTTCATGTTGATGGTAGTTTTAGCTCGTATTCTCATGTATCTTCTGGGGTTCCTCAGGGCAGTGTTCTTGGCCCTTTGCTCTTTATTTTATATACAAGTGATATGTGGTCTGGCATTACTAATAAAATGATGGCATAAGCTAATGATACTTCTCTTTATGCTTATATTCCTTCTCCGGCAAATAGTAGCTGACAGTCTCACTGTAGTCCTGATGATGATTCAGTCGTGGTGCTCTCGGTGTGGCATGAAATTAAATCCTACAAAGTCTAAAGAAATGATTGTGAGTCGGTCTCGAACGCAGTTGCCTCAGCATCCAAGTCTGCTGATTAATGGAGTCTTAATTACTTCGGTGGATAACTTGAAGCTCTTAGGTGTAACCATTGATTCAAAGCTTACATTTGAATTGCATATTAGGAATATGGCCCGGGCAATTTCATCAAAGTTAGGCATCATTCGCAAGTGCAAGAAAATCTATGAAGAAGACATTACACGTAGGTACTTTTCTTTTATTCTGCCTCATTTTAAGTATTGTTCTTCTGTGTGGTTATCTGCTGCAGACTCACACTTAAGACTACTTGATCATTCTTTTAATTCCATTAAATTTCTCCTGTCTGACTTAAATTTGGAGATTGGACATTGTAGATATATTGGGGCTCTTTCAGTTTTATACAAGATTGTAACCGGTAATTCACATCCCCTCTATAAGTTTTTTACCTGATTTTTATCAACCTGCAAGAATTACCATAAGTGCTATGACCCTCAATTCAATGACATTTGATGAAAGTCGATCGTCAACAAGTCAGTTTTCTAGATGCTTTTTTACTGCTATTTGTAGACTTTGGAATAGATTGCCTTCAGAGATTTTAACTTCGACTCTTGATAAATTTAAAACGTCAGCTAATATGTTTTTCTAACGTAATTAGCTGACTTCCTTTTTTTCATTCTTTCTTAGCTGTATCTTGACCTGCACTGACACCTTTGGTGTGATAAATCTCGATTTTTTCAGTGTGGCTCATTATATAGCTTAATATAATAATAGTAATAATAATAATAATAGACAAGCAGATGTAGAGCAGAGGTATAGTCGCGGAGGTCAACAAGCACGGGAAGCTAGTGCGGAGTTAAGGCCAGATGAGAACACTGTCAGGCAGATCATTATTCCACAGGTAGTTGTAAGGGAGAGCCAAACTCTGGAGTTGTTTCACAAGGTACCTAGAACTTAAGGGGCCTGGCAGCTGGCAGATACATAGATGGTTCTTCCAGTGAATATGAAATGCCCGTAAACAACTCGTATTTACATGACGAGGCGATAGCCTGTCTACAAAGACGGCTTGCCGCATTAGAGGGCAAGCTGCTGAGATGTAGATTTTATTTAAGGTGAGCAGAAGCTGACCCACCATTTCTTCTTGAAAGGAAGGCAACCACAAGGCTTCCTATAGATACCCCATTGCTCTCGAGGAGCCAACGCTCTCATGAACCTGTGTAACTAGGTCACTTCTGGCGACCATACCTGATCAGAATGTGCAATTTATTATGACCAGGGAGACGGTTCTTTATTTCAAAGGGGAAGCCCCTCCTTCTGAGGCTCTCGGTAAGAATCAGGTGGTTGAATCCTAAATAAGAGCCATAAAGAACATCATGCGGCCCTCAACCAATGACTTATATTCGTGCTAGTTGCAGGGAAAAGCTGAAGCCATTATAAATTCTTCAGTCACACTGAGGGTTGGAATCTGTTCAAACAAGAACTAAGACGGACATTTAGGGGCACTTACTCTGCTACCGATTTCTTTAAGGACCTGTATGATCAGACTATGGGGGAGAACCAAGCACCCATGAACTACTTCCTGCAAATAGAGGTCTCTGTATATCAAGGGTGTTCTGATCATCGCGAGGTAATAAGGGAACTGTCTAAGCTTGTAAAAGTTTTCTTATCTTGTATTCCATTTTGGATTAGGGATTTTGTTTTACCTTAAAGGAAGTACTATGCACTTAACAGAGAAAGCTAGGTTGTGGAATACCCTTCATGGTATTGAGCTTAGAGGGCCCACTATTAGCCACCACCCTCCCCACAATGCCGATTATAACTGGCGACGACAAAATGTGGAGCCCCAATACATAAGAATGATTCGAGCTGCAGTACCTGTTGGTGCTATTGGAATGCCACAGTCTCCCAATTGATCACTCAATCAAGAAGTCTGGTGCAAATACCACAGTAGCTCAGGGGATAACAAAAAGCAATATATATCCTTGGGTAATACATAAGGGCCACAGCACTTCCAGGGCTTATTATGGTACCGATGCCGGCGGGAAGGACATCTGGCCAGAAATTGTTTCCCCAGGGTGGCAAAGTTCCCAGCCCCTTTGGAATCAGATATCATAGGGACATCGGTTACTAGTGTCGCTACAAAATGCTTCCGAACCAGGTATCTAGTGCACAGGGGAAACAAGGACGACCTTGACATGAAACCCTACTCTCAGATCTCCTTTCTCTTGGTGATATGCTCATCGAAATAGATCTACTGAGACTTTTCACGTGCTGCTGAAGCAGACTACTAATATGGGACACCTAAAGGAGCGGTCACACGAGCGCTTTTACACCGATATATCAACGGAAACTTTTCCACTACCCGCAACTTCCAAGTCAACAATACCTCTGATGTAGAAGCAAACTATATGCATCGTTCATAAATCGGGGAAGTGGCTTGTCAAGAGTCTATAGTCTGCTAAGGAAAAAATACTCAACTGCGAACCAAAGAGATAATTTATATTTAAATCAATATAATTTTATTAACATATATTTTAATTTATACATTTATATTTTCAACATGTGTTTATTAATTCTCCACGGAAATTCATTTGAGCTACCGTGACGTCATTGTTTACAAGCTCGCGTCTTCCAAGGTCCTCAAAGAAGCGTCTGTATTTTTTTTTTTTTTTTTTTTTTTTGCCAAAATCAGCAGAGTATGGTATAAACTTCTGCTATTTCTTCTCTTTAACCACATAGATTGTTTACATAACCTTTCAGCCTCCATTGTAGCTGCAGATGACAAAATACTTAAGAGGAGGATCGCACAGCAAACCCTCGTTGACGCCATGTTTGTCGCTGATATCGCGCGCACACGTGATACTTTTTTTCGCTCTGTGTGACCAGCAAGTAGGGAAACCGCAGACAAATCGTTCCAGGTACAGGATCATATCACAAACTAGTTGTTGAAAAAAGCGCTCGTGTGACCGCCCCTTTAGCACTTTTTCCGTCAAATTTTTGACAATATCCTGAAGCTTTGTCCATTTTAGAGCGAATTGTCGATATTCTGGTTAGACGATAATGATCGTTTCCGTCTGAAAACCGGTCCGTCAATTTTTTGAGCCAAACAGAGTTAGATTAAGAACTATAACAGAGAAAGTTGGCATTTATGTTAAATAAAAATAATTGTACCATAAAAAATATGAAAATAAATTTAATATATATAATACAAAACAATAAATATTTAAATATGAAATTTATTATTCATTGAAAATAATATGTTTTAAGTGCCATTCCTCTCAGGTTCGACGTCGTCATGGATTATGCCAGTTCTTCTGTTTGGACACGCCATCTGACGAATTCCTGATTGAAAATATTTGCCAGAGTTGTTGCCTCTGGGATATCAGAGATGGCGGGTATAAGAAGAAATTGAAGAGAAAGGCGTACAACGGTAAAACTCTCCTTTTCCGTGCCCGTTTCTCTCAATTCTCCAGTGTTACTGCTGATAAGACTAACATATATATATATATATATATATATATATATATATATATACTTATATATATATATATATATATATATATATATATATATATATATATATATATATAAAGTATATATATATATATACATACAACTATATATATATTCATATATATACACAATATATATATGTATACATATATATATATATATATATATATATATATATATATATATATATATATATATATATGCACACGTCTCCATAATAATTTACTTTGAGTTTATTTCATGATGACGTTTGTTATATATCTGATATAGTTTATACCGAATATGACTTTATTATCAGATACTATATACCAGCGTGTTTATGCGCCCAATAATTATGGAAGGTCAATGAAAATCAAAATTCTAATTAATCTTAATAAAATGTTTATTGATGTATAAGAAAATTATCATATATCTGTAACTACCTGGTCATTTTAAGGGAAATTTGTTATATGGCCGCATATTGGAACGTGATGATCTTGGTTTGGTTGGATTCCTCCCAGTATCTAATTTCCAAATATACAGAACCCCCTCCCCCCAACCCCAATGATAATGCTCATGATATAAAACTATTATTTATTTTTATAAGATTATTTTACTATTAATTATGTAAATTTCAGTGTAACAATTACTTTATTTTATTCCATTGAACTTATATACATTTTCTGTTTGACTCTTTAGCCTCAAAGTTGCTCATCAGCAGTAATGGAAAACTTTTCAAGTTCAGAGGATCTTGAAAGAGATTCACCTGGGTGTTTGGTGCTGGAACCCACTGGTGTATTTTCTACAAGTTCTCTAGACCCGTCCTCAATACCATGTACATTTGAGTTGTTCTCATCATCTTCACTCTCACCAGTACCTCAGCAGACACCAGCGAGTACTCCTTTTCAGCCAAAGGCAAAGAGAAGGAAGATTGCTGATCCTCTGAATGAGCAGTGTCTAGAGGCAGTTAAAGTGCTGACAAATGCTTTAAACCAGGACACCGAGGACGATTTTTGTTCCCGGTTTGGAAAAAAAAGCATCGAGAGTTGGCTGAGAGGATTTGATCCTGATGTGAAGGGAATATTGGCCAACTAAGTGAATTTTGTGATAGCTGAAATGGTTGAAAAGTATGGTGTCAAATTGTAAAGTACAGCTTCCTAGGTATTCCCTGGTTCTGTACCCCATCCTTTTCCTATGTGATCAATTTGTGATGTATGTTAAATTACAATACAAAATAGCTAGTACTATTGTAGTCTAATACCAGTTTTTCTAGTTATTTTTCTAGTTTTGTGATGTTTATCATATAAATATTTTATTTTGATTTCCATATGTTATGCTTTGCTCTGGGAATATATTTATATATGACAGTTATTATCCAGTATTATGTTTTCTGAAGTCTATGGAATAAACGTGTATATATATATTTTTCGTCTGTGGAGTTTCCAAGATTCATAACTATGCTGCATCATATTCAAGGAAAATGATAGTTTGTCAGTCATTTCATGGTAACAATTGAAAAAGAAGTAGCTGAATTGAATCTATGAAATAAGTACTATAGGCACGAGGAGAGAGTTGCAACATTATTGTAAAAGAGCCATTTCATTTTGCCAACCAACTTTTCCCTCATTGTTGAAGTAGGACATAAAAGTTTCACGGAATGCTCACCATTGCTGTGTCCACGTCCAACAACCTGAAGTCTTTCCATCCCATCTTTGGAAGTCTGGTGCCACTCACCAAGTCATAGTTGACCACTTGCAATATCCTCTCTATCAATGTGCTCAAGGGACGTGTAGGTTTTTCTTGTGTGAGCCTTCAAGTAATTATGGAGGACAGCCGAGGCAAAAACAATGTCCTTCACATTACTTGGTGTTGTGCAATAGGGCGTTTAAATATTTGAAACCTCGCTGCCAAGATTCCAAAACCATTTTCTGAAGTGTGCCTGGCTCGGGAAAGACGATAGTTGTTAATTGTCTTTTCAACAGTGAAATCTCTCCCAGGAAATAGCTTCATCAAATATGTCTTTAATGGGAAAGCCTCATCGCCCACAATGGCAAAGGGAGCTTGTTTGTCTGACTTTGGGTATGTAGTAAAGGAAGGATTTTCAGAATATTTCTATCTAAAGCCTCATTCAACTTACATCTCTCCCACAATCCACCATCACTCGCTTGACCACTTGCACCAACATCTAGGTACATGAATTTATAATCAGCATCAACTAATGCCATCATAGTAATGTTAAAATGGCCTTTGTAGTCATAAAATTCAGATCCTGAGTACACGTTTTCCATCCAGAGCCCCAATACATTTCGGGAAATTCCAAAGTTTATAATACATCTCGGCAACAGCCATTCAGCCTCACTACGTGGAATGCATAAGTATTTTGGCTGCAACACTTGACATATGGTTCTGCATACTTCTGGAATTATACTTGACACCAGTTGGTGGCTAATCCTAAACTGGTATCCTATAGATGTTTGGGAATCGCCTAGAAAAAAGAGGCACATTGGTTAGAATATATTAGATAAGGGAAGATAAAGAATCTTATGAAAAATGCCTATTCTAAAAGAAAAGAAAACAAAATTATGAATGTGTATGTATTTAAGTCTCTCTCTCTCTCTCTCTCTCTCTCTCTCTCTCTCTCTCTCTCTCTATATATATATATATATATATATATATATATATAGTATGTATATCTTTCTCTCTATCTATCTATCTACCTATCTATCTATCTATATAAATCAGTAATATATATATATATGCATATATGCATATGTATATACATGCATATATATATGTATGTATATGTACATATATGTATGCATATGTACATATATATATATATATATATATATATATATATATATATATATATATATATATATATATATATTATATGTATATATGTATATATACATATTCAAGTATGTGTGTTTGTATTTATGCATGTATATATATGTATGTATGTATACGTATACATATATACATACACACACACACATACATATATGTGCAACTGTACAAAGGTTGAGGATACTGCATATAATACTAAAAAATATAGATAATAATGAAAATAATATCACTATAATAAATGATAATGATTATTCATTACATGCAACAATATACTACTAATAAATAAGAACAAAATAGTATTTGTCATCTAAACGATGACAATCTATTTATATAATTTTCAGCCTTATACCTGATTAGTTAAAATTCTAATTCTCTATCTAATCATATCAACTCTTTGCTTAAGATTCTAATTCTATATGTAATAATATAATTTCTTTTCTTATTGGAAGGACAGACTATTGAGATTATATGAACTGTTTTCCCTGCCTTGATTCTTATCTGCATCACTCTTCCTTCATTACGACTGTTATATTTATTAGATGAAGTCAATAACCTCAGCGTTACATTAAAATCTATAAGAAAAAATGGAAGTCAAGTGGAGTGGAGCTCGACATCTATTTCCCCCTCTTCAAAAAAAAAAAAAAAAAAAAAAAATTGCTAATACCATAAGTAGATAAGAAAGGTATAAATCGT
>NC_091553.1:18770687-18773187 GCF_042767895.1 Penaeus vannamei
TGTGGCTGTGAGAGAGAGTAAGTGAGACAGACAGACAGACAGATAGAGAGAAGCAGAAAGAGAGAGAGAGAGAGAGAGATGAGCAGAGTGAGAGACAGAGACATATATATCTATATGTATATATATATATATATATATATATATATATATATATATATATATATATATATATATATATATATATACATGAATATGTATCTCTAAATATATATATTTAAATATGCACACACACATGCACATATTATATATATATATATATATATATATATATATATATATATATATATATATATGTATATATACATATATATATATATATATATATATATATATATATATATATATATGTGTGTGTGTGTGTGTGTGTTTGTGTGTGTGTGTGTGTGTGTGTGTGTGTGTGTGTGTGTATGTATATATATATATATATATATATATATATATATATATATATATATATATATTTATATATATATATACATGTATATATATATATATATATATATATATATATATATATATATATATACAAAAATATGCATATATACATATATATACACATATACCTATATATATATATATATATATATATATATATATATATATATATGCACACACACTCTTACACACACGCGCGCGCGCGCGCATACGTGGCAGAAAGCGCTTGCATTTACTTCCAGTACTTATGCACATACATAGTGACAGCATTATGGCTCGCTCAGTCTCCCTACATGACCCTTAGAAGACATTTCGCCAACTGCAGGTTTGGCACTGAAAAGGTCCTAAGATCGGCCGGGATCATCCCAGTGACTTTGAAATGTATGTGAATTTGAAATTAAGGTGTAAATGCGTAAAAAATTGCCGACGCGATTCCATGAATCGTCCAAAAAGAGCAAATTTTCGGCCCGTCATTGGGTAATGCGAGTAATGTTGCCATCGTGGGATTCCTGTTTTTACGGTTTCGTTATTGGAATGTGGCGGAGGAAGATAAGTTCGAGTATAATTTTGGAGTCGATGAATAACTAATGAAATCCATTTGAACGAACGGGTGACTGAATTCCAAATTAAGCCATGGCTCTTCTACAGTGCAAAATATATTTTTTCGTCATATATTCTGGCTTTCCAATCTATCAGAGCCATCTAGGTTTTAATTAACAAAGCCCGGAGAATCCTTTTGACAGTCAGCATTAGTTCATAACTGTAAATGGCAGAATAAAGCGTCACAATGAAATATATTAATCGCCCGATGCGAATTGTAGAAAATTTGAATATTCATTGAAATGTCAAGAGTCGACCATTCACATGTGACTTTTATCGGTCGTTCCAGCTGACAGCCATAAATATCTGAAATCTCTTTTCTTGCAAGAGCGACCCTCGCAAGGTGATTCATAATCTTGATTGGGGAAGTTAATATCTGGGATGTAACTTGCATGGCGAGCCTTCTCTCTTATCATGGGAATGGGGCGGTGCATTGTAATGAGCTCCTCTCGCTTGTTAAAAAGAAGAAGAAAAAAATGGAATCGAAATAATTCATTTTTTGTTTGTCTGTTAGATTTTTGGTTTCTTTTCGTTTTTCTTTTCTTTTTTTGGTTAGTTTTTTTCATGCTTGTTGAATGACAGTTATTATTACAATAACGATAATAATAATAACACGTATACTATTAATACTAAAACTAACAATAATAATAATGATAATAATTACAATAACAGTAATAATAACAATTATTATTATTATTATCACCATGAATATTACTCTACTAATAATAATAGCTAAAAGCACTCAGGGAGCGCTTACCTCCGCAATAAAAATATTCACACTTGCAGGATTACATTAAAATCCCCTCTTTCTCAAGCGCACTGGTGACGTCCGTGCTTCCCTATCTGGCCAAGATAATGAACCCTATAAGACCTTCTGGTTCCGAATCAGTAATTTAATGGCGTTTAAGTTGGGCTAAGACACACCTCTGGGAATAATTATTTTTAAAAAATGTTCATAACTTTTTGAGTTATCTGCGCTTCAAAGTTGGGCTAAGACACATTTTTGGCAATAATGATAATAAAAAAAATGCATAACTTTTTGAGTTATCTGCGCAATAAAGTTGGGCCAAGACACAACACACAAAAAGATCACAAAAAAATGTTCATAACTTTATGAGTTATCTGCGCATCAAAGTTGGGCTAAGACACACTTTTGGTAATAAATATTTTGATGTTCATAACTTTTTTGAGTTTATCTGCGTATCAAAGTTGGGCTGACACAACACGCAAAAAAAAAAAAAAAAAAAAAAAAAAATGAAATTTTGTTCTTAACTTTTTGATTTTTTCTTGCGTAGGAACCGGATCATAATCCGGATCACCTTCAGAATTCAAGGGCATCTAAGTTGGGCCAGGGTACATCTTGAGAAAATTTCATCAAAATTTGTCAAAAACTTTTCGACATATCCTGCTAACAAACTAACCAGCGAACTTTTTGTTATAACGAGATTATTATTATTATGTTATT
>NC_091553.1:18784193-18786693 GCF_042767895.1 Penaeus vannamei
CCACACTCAGCATCGATTTTACCTCTACACTCTCCCCATCCCCTTCCTCCCCTTTCCTTTCTCTTGCTCTCCCCTCCTCTCCTTCCTCCTCTCTCCCTTTTCCCTCCTTCGCCCTTTGTCCGAGAGCCGTCTAGCGTTCTTCAGCAGAATATTTCATAACTTCACAAACTTTTCTTTTAGAACTTGATGGACAAAGTGGCCTCAAGAAGGAAAATAGGTGAAGGAAAGGAAACTAGTGGGCGAGTTCCACTGGCCGGAGGGGCCGTCGCCGATGGCCGGAAGGGATGCGGCGAGGGGGGTTTCAGGGCTCGGATTTGGGGGCGGGGTTCTAGTCTGGGTTTTTGGGGGGGGGGGGGTTGGGGGCGGGTCTCAGGGGTGGGTTTTAGGGAGGGATTTCAGGGCTCGGATTTGGGGTGGGTTTTAGGGGCGGGGTACAGGGGTGGGTTTTAGGGAGGGATATCAGGGCTTGGATTTAAGGGCGGGATTCAGGGGTGGGTTTTAGGGAGGGATTTCAGGGCTTGGATTTAGGGGTGGGTTTTTAGGGAGGGATTTGAGGGCTTGGATTTGGGGTGGGTTTTAGGGGCGGGGTACAGGGGTTGGTTTTTAGGGAGGGATCTCAGGGCTTGGAATTGGGCGCGGGATTCGGGGGTTGGTTTAGGGGAGGGATTTCAGGGCTTGGATTTAGGGGCGGGATTCAGGGGTGGGTTTTGGATTTTGGGTTGGGTTTTAGGAAGCGATTTCAGGGCTTGGATTTAGGGGCGGGATTCGGGGTTGGTTTTAGGGAGGGATTTCAGGGCTTGGATTTAGGGGCGGGATTCAGGGGTGGGTTTTAGGGAGGGGTTTCAGGAATAGGTTCTAGAGAGGGGTTTCAGGGATAGACTGAAGGGGCGTGGTTCAGGGGTAGGTTTTAGAGAGGGATTTCAGGGCTCGGATTTAGGGGGGGAGTTCAGGGTAGGTTGTAGGGAGGGATATAAGAGACTTTTTTTAAGTAGAGATTTAGGGAGGGGTTTTAGGGCTAGGTTTAATCGGGTTCAGGGATAAGTTTTAGGGATAGATATAAAGGAGAGATTTCAAAGGAAGAGTTTCAGGGCTCTGCTTTAGGGAGGATTTCAAGGATAGGTTTTAAGGAGGGATTTCAGGGCTCAGGTTTAGGGATAGATTTTAGGGAAGAATTTCTATGGAGGGTTTTCAGGGCAACGATTCGGGGCTAGGTTTCAGGGATAGGTTTTTTGGATGGCTTTCAGGGATAGGTTTTATAGAGGGATTTCAGAGGCTGTTTATAGGGAGGGATTTCAGGGGCGGGTTTTAGGGAGGGATTTCAGGGGTGGGTTTAGGGATTTAGGGCTAGATATTATGATTGGGATTTAAGGCTGGATTTCAGGGATAGGTTTTAGGACTAGCATTTAGGAATGAATTTCAGGGCTAGGATTTAGGGATGGATTTCAGAGATAAATCCTAAAGCTGTGTTGCAGGGACGTATTTCTGTGTTGGATATTTCCAAGATAAATTTCGGGTCTACGTTTCAGGGAAGGATTTCAAGTTTGGGTTACAGTGTTGGTATTCAGGGAGAGATCTCAGGGCTATGTTCAAGGGCAATATTAACTGTTAGAGTGGATTTTTTTTTTTTTTTTTTTTTTTTTCTTTTTTTTTTTTTTTTTTTTTTTAGCTGGGGAGGAATATTATTATGTGTGACGAATATTATTATGTGTGGTTGTCGAATAGGTTTAAAGTGATGGGTTAATTTGGGTTCTTGCTATGGGTCTCATGTGGGCTGAATTTCCAGTTGTTAATAAAGTGTATATTTCCCATAGTTAAGGAAAGGTGTATCTCCAATAGTTAAGGAAAGGTGTATCTCCAATATTTAAGGAAAAGTGTATTTCCAATTAATAAGGAAGGTTGTATTTTCAGTTGCCAAGGACGGGCGTATTTCTAATTGTTGATAAAGGGTATATCTCCAATTGCTAAGGAAGGATGTATTTCCAATTGTTAAGGTATAGTTTTATTAGATGGGGAAGACATGGCCAAGTGTAAGGACAACCCTCCTGGCTGAGAAGGGAAAAAGGAAGGTTCAATGTGCGGCAAAAGAAGCATTTCAATAGGTATGACAAAGATTGTTGATGTTATAAAGGCATTTCGTAACGAAGGGGAGGAAATTCAGACCGAGGAAACAGCTGAAAACTGCTACGACACGCTTCAGTGGTTGAAATGTTTTCCCAGAAAGCGTGATGGATTTCATTGCAGAAATGGGAGGAATGTTAACGTATAACTTTCGCATACGACGCGCTGCTGTGAGATTTGGAAATATCTCTGCACTCGCTCCATCCCCCTTCTTTCCTCGTCTCCTTTCCTTTATCTTTCTCTTCCCTCTTCTCCTTTTTCCCTCTTTCCCCTTCACTTTATGGAAGTACCCAGCTATTACTTCAAAGTCTTGCAGACAATATCATAAAATCTCCAAATGTGTCATTACCTCTTTATTTCTCCCAGCAAAAAATTTCTAACC
>NC_091553.1:18799193-18801693 GCF_042767895.1 Penaeus vannamei
TGGCTGTACCCACCTGACAAAACCTCCTTGCAGGAACGTTTACCTGAAATTGATTAACCGAATTCAATCACCTGGTCTCAAGTTCCTCCACTTCTCATGTCACTCGCATTTCCGTCTGACACAGATCGGGCCTTCGTAACTGACACGTCAACCAGGCGAAGCGCCGCTGTCCGACATAGGTAATGAGCTGTGTGAGAATGATAATTTCCGTGTAATTATCTCACGGATAATTGGGGTGATTATCCATTTGGCAGTTGAGAGTATGATGATGGATCCTACTGTGACAATGGCATTCATTACAGCAAACCTGGAATAATTTCGTAAGAATTATGATAATGCTATCGTTATGCCGTTACGCCTAGTCCTAAAGGGCATAGGATGCTTCTTTTGCTGCATCAGAGGAATGCCTTATCTTTGGAACACGATGATGGTCTTTCAACATGTATGATGCATTTGAAAGTCCACAGGTTTTTTGTTATAAATGCTGCCAGCATTATAATAGCTAGTTACGTAGCCTCTATTGAAAATATGCCAATGCTGAAGCCGGTTTTGGTGGTCTAACTGATATATAGCATATTTGCAATAAATGGTAAAGAGCTCTGATAAACAGATATCATGCAATTCTGAAACAAATGAAAAGGTCAAGAGTTGCAATAGCCCAAATTAAGATGGAGATGCAGATATCTGACAGAACATGTTGGTGTAAAGCACGATCGGTTCGAAACGTAGACCGACGTCCTATAAACTTGGGCGCACTATGAGAAGCAGAACACTATTGGGATTTAATTCTTCAATACACATTTTTTACGTCTAGCCATGGGTTAAGTCAACATTTTCTTTTTTCTGTATGTTAAATCCATGCCTGTGGAATATAAAAGTCGATGAAATCTTTCCGAGACAGCGTCGGGAGATGAATGAATACATCATTACCGAAGGAATATATCAAATCTACGAGCGAGTCTTGGGTACGACGCTGTGATACGCTCGAGGTCGACCCTAGGTTACATCAACGTTAGATGGAACCATTACATACTATAAGTATATTTTTATTATGACATTTTCTTGGCACCAAAAGTACTCGATTTCACCATTGCCTTGTTCTGCACATTAAAATTGTTGCAATAGTGAGCATGTCTTCCTCAAACAGGTAAGAAGCGCAACATATTGCACAAAATAATAAAAAATAACAGGATTAAAGTCACATTCTCCCCAGACATGTCGAGTTTACAGTGCCTACAATGACACTATTCAATTTCTATGGTGAAACTCTACTGACTTCCAGAGAGTCATCGTGAGCCTGGAGTGTCTTCCTCAAGAATCCTAATTAAAAGTTAGTCTCGAATCTCCTATCTTTACGAGGCTGGCTCCTCTCTCATATTGTTATCTTTTTCCTCCCATTGTTTCTCTTCTTTGTCCCATTCTTTAACTTTCTCGACTTTTTTCTCTCTTTCTAGTTTGCTTACTTCTATGCTTGTTTTCGTTCTTCTATGTCTTATTTACTCGTTGTGTTCCTCTCCCTTGCTTATTCTTATTCACTTCCCGTTTCCCTTTGTTCGTTGTTTGCTCTTCTTTCCATGTGAGAGATTCAGGACCATTTATATTCATGTCTCTCTCTTTACAGTCGTCAAAATAATCCTCCCCCCTTTCTCTCTCTCTTTCATTCTCTCTCTCTCTCTCTTTCTCTCTCTCTCTCTCTCTCTCTCTCTCTCTCTCTCTCTCTCTCTCTCTCTCTCTCTATATATATATATATATATATATATATATATATATATATATATATATATATATATATACACACATACATACATATACATACGCACATTCACATACACATATACTTTAAAGCAGGGGTTTGCCTAAGTAAGAGCCAAATCAGCCTCTTTCCAGTACCAGTTTTCACTTTGGGAAAATGTAAAGCAGCCTCGGGTGACATTAATCATACGAGACAAACTGGTCAGATCCAATAAATCTCGGGAAATCTGTGCGCAGAGGTAGAGAGTGTGTGAAGCTGTGGCTGTCAGAAAGCTTGCATCCGCTGTGGGTCTTGCAATGCTTGGTATCACTCACACGGGCGCATCATAGTTTTAAGAGTGCCGGTTGCTACCTTACCTGCTATAATGTAGAGTCGAATGTTGAAATTGAAGGCAGGGCGTTCACGGATTGTATTAAAGATTGTTGCAGCTTATAGACGGCTGGCGATTTCCAGGATAAAGCTGATGGAGTCATGCACTGAAGAAGAGCATGGCTTGGTAGTCTAACGTGAAATGTACGAACCGCTATTTTTTAGCGTCAGGATAGATTCGAGTTCCGTAGAAAGCTTTGCGTTCTCTCTGGAGCAATGCAATATGCTGTTATTGCAAGATATTCAAGTTACTCCGGCTTCCATTTCTGGGCGCTCAGTGATACATAGATGCGCATAAGGCCGTTACGCGTTTCTTATTGACTAAAGCGATATTAGCCAATAGAAATCTCGCCTTATATAGCCAATATGATTTCCGCT
>NC_091553.1:18929193-18931693 GCF_042767895.1 Penaeus vannamei
GATATTATTGCTTTCATTATTATCATCCTCATTCTTATTTCTTTATGATTATTATTATTGTTATAATTATTATTACAATTAATATTGTCACTATCATTATTATCAGCATTTTGATTGCCATCATTACCTTTTTCATCACCATTGCTATTATTATTATCATTATGATAACTCTTATTATCATTACCAATATCACCTTTTTATTATATATTTAAATTATTTTTATTTACCTTATTTTCATCATTATGATTAACTTTATTTTCATCATTATTATTAACTTTATTTTAATCATTATTATTCATGTCATTATTATTACTATCATTATCATTACTATCATCATTATAACTACTGTAATTATCATTATTATTTTCATTATTATCATTATCAGTATTATAATCATTACTTATGGGTAATGGTTACAAGGGAAATATATGCGCTAATCAAAGGCAGTTTGGGATAGCATGGTATTGGAGGGATTAAAGAGGGATGAGGATTATGAGAGAGACTAAAAGTATTAAGATTGGGATTAGCAAAGTTGTCAAAGGAAAAAGTGTGGGAATCTACTAGCATGTTCATGGAGCAAAGCAAAGTTGGAAAGAGAATGGGATGTTTGGAGGGATTCGGGAGGATGAAGTTTAAGAGGGACATAAGGAAGAGGGAGGATGTAGAGGGGATGGGATTCGAGTGATTGGAGGGTGAATGGGGTATAGGTATGTTTCTAATGGGCATGATTAGATAACTTTAAAGGCCATCAAGAATTTTCTGGAATGGAGTTGGTTGGGGGAGAGATACGATGGGTTACTTATGGTGGGGAGAAGGGGAGAGAAACGATTGAGGGGCAGAGGAAGATGAAAATGTAGGAGAGGATGCAGTAAGAGAAGATGGGGTGGACCGTTTAGACTGTCGGATGCGATGAGTAGAACGAGGAGGAAGGGGGCCTCGGGGGGTAGGGGGGCGTAGGCACCGATGGAGGTGAGATCGGAGAGTCTGGATTTAGGATGGCAAAGGAATTTGACTGGGAAAGAGACGGGGTAGAAGCGGGAACATCATTGATTTTTTAATTCTAAATTATCTGTCCTGTCAACAGCTAAGGTCACTAACGAAAGGAGAAAGAGATACTGGGAGAGATGTAACGATGTCTTGGGAGAAGGGAAAGGGCAGAGCGAAGGGCAGCACTGGAGCAGGATAAAAACTTCGGCAACGTGCTTCTTAACGGGCCTGATAGCGCAAGAATCACCCACTAATCATTGCCAAAACAGTTACCATAATTCCGGTACTTTAAAACCTTATTATGGGTCAGGGGATTTGACCGTATTACTGTACAACTATTGGTGATTAGAATGAATATTCCCTGGTCAATATATATATATATATATATATATATATATATATATATATATATATATATATATATATATATATATATATATATATATATATATATATATATATATATATATATATATATATATATATATATATATATATATATATATACATATATATATATATATATATATATATATATATATATATATATATATATATATATATATATATACATGTATTTACGTATTTTTTTTAAACATGGAAGACGATACGAAACATAATGGCTAATCTACTGTACATGTACAAAAACAGTATACTATGCGGACTAAACTTATGATTTCTTATAGCAGTGCTTGCTATGCTATGGTAGGTCGTAAAATCCCTTGTGGGAATCTACTACTCGCTATTTACGTGGGTGAGGGGAATGTGGGTACTTTGGGAATGGGTGCTAGACATATTGAAGTTGGAAGATCGTTACTTAAAGTTGAATTATGTATTTTTTATTAATCGTGCATATCAAAAAAAAAAAAAAAAAAAATATATATATATATACATATATATATATATATATATATATATATATATATATATATATATATATATATATATATATATATTAGTGCGTTTGAACAATATCCATCAATATAGCAGGGATTAACTATCCTATCGATGGCGCCAAACGTTTTGCTGCTGCTCGGTTGGTCGTCTTCTGACAGAGGCTGCAATCCAGGTCACTACACTACTACAACTACTACTTCTACTGTTGTTACTACTTTTATTACTACTACTACTGCCAGTGCTGTTGCTGGTAATATTACCACTTTTACTCCTACTACTACTATTTCTTCCACAACTACTGCCACAACTACTAAAACTGCCACTGCTAGTGCTGCTAGTACTGCTAACATCGCATAATTATTACTATTATGGTTATTATTATTGATATTATTATTATTATAATTCTTATTAATATCACTGTTATAACTAATATCATTAGGACTATTATTGACATTATTATTATTATTAGTAGTATCACTGTTAGTACTAATATCATTAGGACTCTCCTCCTGCATTCAGGTCTCAACTTGTCTTTTCAGTATTTTTGACATCCTTGATAAAGTTGTCTTAAGAAATTCCTAAATATTGCAAGCGCCTATGCATGTTTCTTGCTATA
>NC_091553.1:19026693-19029193 GCF_042767895.1 Penaeus vannamei
GGAACAAGGGTTACCTTTCCGCGTCTCCACTGCTAGGGACCCGCGACCAGCGCTCGAAACCTACAGGACAGTTGACTCAGCACACTTGACCGGGGCCCACGGCCCTGACCACACCTCTCCTTGGGGGCGCGCCCCGCTCGGCGCACCTCTTGGGCTTCCTTGCCCACAACAACCCGCGCCACGCTACCTAACAGCCACTTCTATCAATAAACAGCTGAACCAGAATAGTGTCTCCATAACCCACCAAATCAGGGCAACACAAAACCCCTGACAACTGGTGGCAGCGGCGGAATGACACAAACAAGCCTCCGAAAAACTAAGTACACCATTGGCAATTTCCTTTTCTTTCCCCTTTCTTCGCCTATGTGTGCATGCCGTTTTTTTTACAAGTGCAGGGATTTTTTTTTCAAATATCTACTAAAGTGTTCGTGGTAAGTGCATTTTCTTTTCTTCTTTCTGTTATCTACCATGTTTTTTTCTCGTCATGGTAGATCGTCGCTTTTTTTAAGGGAATCATTTTTATCACTTGCGAGAGTGCATTTTCTTTCTTTCATTTATGTGGGTGAACTAGACCGTGCATTTTTCTTTAAATTAACCATACTAAGCCACGTGGCTAGAGTTACAAGTATTGCCATATATTTGGTATATTTTCTTATTCTTATTATCTTCCAGTGTATAAACCGACGCTATATCGACGTTAATTTCGCATATTACTAAGTGCATTTATTTAGGCTCGGTTTAAATATGCATTTGTGGGATATTTTGGAATATTTAAATAATTTAGTTAAATTATGCACAAACTTTTTCTCTTTCCCGACGCTTCCCACCTATACCCGTTCCTTACACTCCCACTATTACTATCACTACCATCCTAATCCCCCTCCCTCTCTCCTAACCTCTACCCGTTAATCCCCCCTTCCTCTCTACCTATTTTCAATATTTCTAATCCACTAGCGTTAAATTAGTTTTTTTTTTTTGTAGTGATAACGTTTTATAGTTTTTCGTATCTATATGTATACAAGAAAAGTATGCCTTGTTCAGTTGTATGTTTATGTGAATATCAACTTCATTATTTTCATGTATAAATTGTTATATTCGTTTCCTAGTGCGAGTGACTTCACAAAGGTCACGTCACGGTCAGGTCTTGTCACAAGATGACACATCTCACCTTAGTGCTGTTGCGAATTATGTTCCACATTTTTTTTCTATTCGCCTTCTTTATAGATATAATTTTGTTTATAATTATTCATGTTCATTTATCTGTAATTTGATTATTGTGTACTTGTTTTTCACAATATTATTTAGTCTCGTATATACTAGCTCTTGCTATTTTAACGTATATTTGGTTAATGACCTCACTTGACCTTACTCAGGTAAAATACCCCTCCCCCACCATCTGACTTCGCCCAACTTAAATTACATTTAAGCTATTTGTATTTATATCTTATTAAGTTATCTCCGTGTTAGATATTAATTATATTATACAGCTACTACGATTTCATATTGTTCGTGATTTTCGTTATCTTAATCACGAACCTCACATCATCATTATTGCATGGTCCTTGGTGACGACCCACAGCTGGGTATGGACATGTAATTAGGCTTAGATAATTAATGTTAAGTTGTTCTCATGTGCCGAGTAGCACACCTATCGCCCAGGCGATCTCAGCGCCACGCGCCTTCTTGTACGACTATACGTGAGAGATTATCGCTGGTATTTCCCAACAAGACGGGATGTCCAATTTGCGTTCTGCGTATGAGTTCGTTCGATGATATCCCTTCTACGGTTGGGCCCTTCATCACTATTCCTCAGGGAATCTATTTTAAGTTTAAGTATCACTTACAACCACGAGGGTTGTCTTTCGGGTCAGTTGTCTCAGGGAAGCTGACCCAAACCAGTCACCGTTTCATTCATTTTACGTACTTATTAAAGTACCATTTTTATGATTTCGCATAGTAGTTGATTAATATTGAAATTAACGTAAGTTCTTTGTTATTAGTGTGAATGTTTTTTTTCGTGACTATTTTCATTAAGCGCAATCCACATTGCCACCCCAGCCTACATACCTAACCCCAACCCCCATCCTCACCCATACCTCTTTTACACCCCACCCCACCCCATCCTTCCCTCAGCCTCCCGCCCACCCACTCCTCCCCTTCGCTTATTTCTTCCAACTTCCACGCCATCCTATTCCTTTCTTACCCACTCTCGCCCTTACTTTAACACATTACTAATGACTCTAAAAAACTAAAATATATCTATCAACATTCTATTTTCTTCTCGTGTGCTATACTCTGACACTCTTTTCATAACTCCCACCCATTAAATTAATCAACTCGTCTACGCACTCACACAGCCACATGCGCACATCGTCCCGCAGAAACCCGTTAACTGCACAAGAAATACATGGGTACTGTCTCCGGATGATAACCGACTTGCGCCAACCGTGTATTCTTATCTTGCATTACGTTTTTCCGTGCAAATGTTGTCTTGAGAAAG
>NC_091553.1:19036693-19039193 GCF_042767895.1 Penaeus vannamei
TGTGTGTGTATACGTAGGTATACATGCAGTTATGTATGTATTTCCTAGTCTTTTTGGTTGTGATTAACTCCCTTCACCACCATGTCTCTCCCGCCCCCTTCTCTGTCTCTCTCTCTCTCTCACTCTCTCTCTCTTTCTCACTCTCTATCACTCTCTCTCTCTCTCTCTCTCTGTCTCTGACTCTCTCTCTCTTTCTCTCTCTCTCTCTCTCTCCTACTGTTATTGCATTGAACATCGCGTCAGTGTGTACTCATATTTATTCACAACGACAAAGATTGCATTTATTCATTAACATGAATGCGAATGTGCAATATTCCAACACAATTGAATTCAAATGCCTTATTAGAATAATAAAACGGATTTTGCATGGTAAGCGCGTGCTCGATTTTTTTTTCTGTTCCCGTTTGTGGATTCGCGAATAGATGTAAAAACAAAAAAATAAATGCACTATAAATAAGATGGTACGGTTATATTAAAATATGAATATATTATAAACCGAAATATTGGTGCTAATATGATCATGGAATTATTTTTTCTCAGTAGATGAAATATATTAAATGATGATAAAATATTCAAAAATATTATGATATCGGTATTAATACTGATTATAAGATTAATTGTAAGAAAAACATTGATGATTATAATAATAATAATTACCAACATCATCATCATGATAATAATAATATTACTATTACAACTAAATACTACTACTAATATTACTATTGACAGTAATAATAATAACAGAGGTACTAATAGTACCACTACTAAAAATAATGGAAACAATAAAAATAATAACAATAATAATGATAATAATGATAATTATTATTGTTACTATTGTTAGTTTTACTATCATTATTATTATTATTAACATTATAAAAGTGATGAAGATGATAGTAGTAATGATGATAATGATGAATTTGATCATAGTAATAATTATTAATAATAACGATAATAACAATAACAATAATAACATTAATAATAATGATAATAATAATAATGATGCTGATACTAATAATGATAATGATAATAATTATTATAATAATATTAATAATAATAATAATAATAATAATAATAATAATAATAATAATAATAATAATAATAATAATAATAATAATAATAATAATAATAATAATAATATTAATAATAAATTATAACAATGATAATAATCAAAATAACCATAAAAACAATAGTATCATTTACCATTATCATTAGCACTATTTTCATCATTATCGTTATCATAATTATTATCATAGTCATAGTCGAAAATGGTTCCAACAAATTCCGGTGGAAAACAACAGAGCTGAACTCTGTACAGTAAAACGAAACATAACAAAATAAAATATTCTGGTTGAAATGAAAAAAAACAGTACTGGTTGTGTTTTATTGAGCAAAGGTCAGCTTACATGAAACTGCCTCTTGTTGACTTCCGCGATCTCAAAATGCAAGAGAATATCTTATCTACTGCAACCGGGGATATTTTGTACGTGAGTTTAGTTTTTGATTTGCATCTACACATAAGGACTCCACGAGTGCTTAGTCACCAAGTAGTCAATTAATAACTCTACCTTTCTCAACTGTTTAATTTTACATGATTTTCGGAAATATTCTTCTTTATCTTATACTGCTTGTAGTTATATTAAGAATACGGATAATCATGATGTCATTCATATTAATAACAGCACTGATATTAATAGCTTTGAGCAAAACATTGCTACAGTGATTATTACATTTTCCCTGCAGGCGTCAGCTAAATAGATATTAAAGCCAATAATAACACTGTAATAAAGTTTGTCTCTTGCTATCTGTTATCTCAATGGTTTCTTTGGTGTACGTGAGGATGCTCGGTCTATCGTTCGTGCCGCGCGCAATTTCAGCGACCCAAGCACGGAAGATACTTGCGGAACCAGTACCTCTTGTGTTAAATTGTGTGGTGTGAATCTTCTTCGGAAAAAGGAATCGTCACGATCTACGTCTACGGCTTCTAGATAAGCTTATGCTTCAAACCACTAAGCTCTACTATCAATCTATTAGTTAGATTGATAGATGGCCAGCTGAATCGATGGACAGAAGGGGAGGAGAGATTATTAGAAGGTAAGCGAAAGAGGAGTGGGGGAACGTGATAGATGGACAGCGAGAGAGAGGGTTTCTTCGGAGTTCATATGCAAGAGAGAGAGAGAGAGAGAGAGAGAGAGAGAGAGAGAGAAAGAAAGAAAGAAAGAAAAAGAAAAAGAGAGAGACTTTTAGCGATTTGCACTGTTTTATCATAACTCATGCAAATTAATACCAGAGTCAACGTGGATCTAATATTAAGTGCGTCAGTTCAAATGCATAATGTATTATCATTCTTTCCATTGCTGAAGCAGATGTCTCGGAAGCAGAATAGGAAACTAAATATTTTCGTCTTTAGTGTTGCCTTAGGAGTATATTTCAATCCTAATTTCTTTCATATCACATTTTTCTACCACGACTTGTAAAAGGGAAGAAGAATAAGAAAGAGGAA
>NC_091553.1:19051693-19054193 GCF_042767895.1 Penaeus vannamei
TAGACAACCACAATGAAGGTATTCATAGTGCGTAATATTATAGTAAAAGGAGTGTGGCGGACTTCGCGGGCTGCGTTTTTTAAACTATTTTAGACGCCATCAAGTGCCCATAGTAATATACAGTACAGGCTTCACCAACAACTGTTGTATTTTACAGTAATTTATTATGTATCATTCTTATCCATATGGTGGCCCAAGACTTTAAATATGCCTCCTGTCTTTTTTGTACGATCGCTCTTCCTATAACACCCTTACCCTTTACTCCCTAAACTTCTAGTTACATGTCTTCACGGTTTACAGACGTCAACTCAAGCTAGTCATAAGAATATACGTAGGTAGTTAACAGTGAACCATCACTTCCACCTGAAAACATAGAGGCACGTTTTCCTAGTGGAAAGACAGATGTAAGCCACGTGTCAAAATAGCTTGTTACTTGACAACTTTGTCAAGTAAAACAGACATATTGTAGGGCAAGGATAGTGAGTGTTCAGAGGCCATAGACTTTAATAATTATTCTAAACTTGGTATATATTCCTCTTATACAGGCAGTCTTAGCACTTAATTACGGTACTACATTGTACAAACGCTTTGTATTAATAAAGTGTCATATGACTAGTTGTGATGCAATAGCAAGTGGTTCTTAGCAACCATACAAAACACTGTGTAGACAACACCTTAAGATACCATGCTGACTATGCTTTTGACCATTCATTTGCTCCCTACTGTGCAACTGCAAACTGTAGATGAATATTGCGTATTTGTGTAATAATAATATATATTATTGTGTCTGGTTTGCGCATAAGTGCTCTCTCTCTCTCTCTCTCTCTCTCTCTCTCTCTCTCTCTCTCTCTCTCTCTCTCTCTCTCTCTCTCTCTCTCCCTTTCTCTCCCTCTCTCTCCCTCTTCATGTCTCTTTCTCTCTCTCTCTCTCTCTCTCTCTCTCTCTCTCTCTCTCTCTCTCTCTCTCTCTCTCTCTCTCTCTCTCTCTCTCTCTCTTTCTCTCTCTCTCTCTCTCCCTCTCTCTCTCTCTCTCTCTCTCTCTCTCTCTCTCTTTCTCTCTCTCTCTCTCTCTCTCTCTCTCTCTCTCTCTCTCTCTCTCTCTCTCTCTCTCTCTCTCTCTTTCTCTCTTGAAAGAGTGGGTAATTGAACTTGCATGTACCTCTGCGTGCAACAGTACTTCTGGACTTAACTTCTTAACAGAAGTATATCGTCAGGAAATTAAACCGAATAAAAGCCAGTGGAAGTAAAACAAGAAATACTTTTATTTGTACCTGTGTCAAGTTGGCTTATGTACCCTGTTTTACTAGTACTCTAATTACTCCCTGCGTACACAAACAAAACTATCTAATCTTCAAACGGCTTCGTTTAAACTGCACTCTTCTCAAGTCAAACAGACTTCTTGACAGCTATCATTGTGTGAGCTATTATCACGTTCTTATCAACAGCGTTATTGTTTACATTCCAATCGTTATTGTTATAATGGTTATAAAGATAAATGTGATAATTAAGAAAATAATGATAATAAGAATTCATAAATCTAGTAATTATAGATGTTATGAACGAAAACCAAAACTGACGGATATGACAATTATACAGCATAAAAATCAAATAAAATCATAAAGATAGTTGTAAGACACAAAGGAGATTCGACTCAAAGGACGACAGTGAGATTCAGTTACTCTGTCAAAGGCCTCTGACATATAAAACCTTTGTTTCTCCGGCTTTCAGGCAGTGTCAGAATATATGGAGTGTGTTTTAACATTTATTTTTCTATTAATCTGTGTATCTCACTCTTTCTCCAACCTGTCTCTTTCACACATACGCATAAATGCAGACACACATAAAGATAAATAAATCGCTCTTTCCCTGTAATAATTTTCTTGTAGAGAATCCTAACATCCGCCAAGCATAAAAACATATTTAAATACAGGGCATTGACTGCGCGCATATGAATGCGTGCGTGCGTGCGCGCGTTTGTGTGTGTGTGTGTGTGTGTGTGTGTGTGTGTGTGTGTGTGTGTGTGTGTGTGTGTGTGTGTGTGTGTGTGTGTGTGTGTGTGTGTGTGTGTGGGTGGGTGTGGGTGTGGGTGGGTGGGTGGCATATATGAGATCTTTTATTTACCAGCTTCTTCCCTTCTTTGCCACAATGTATGTAATTATCATTTTACCTTCACCCAGTGTTATTCCAAATGTTCATTTAATTCTGTACCCACAAGAGCAATCACGTAAGTAAATAAAGTTGTGCTTTGGGCATGGTTTCGAGTAATTTCTTTATCACATTATTCTGATTATTGCTCATGTTCCAATTAAGGTAATGGTGCCTGTTTTACAAAGCTGGCATTCTCAAAGCACAAACGTGAATGAGTTCCTCATTACCTATTCCCGAGTTGATGTATACATATACATACATACATACATACATATATATATATATATATATATATATATATATATATATATATATATATATATATATATATATATATATATATATATATATAT
>NC_091553.1:19089193-19091693 GCF_042767895.1 Penaeus vannamei
TCTCACTCTTTCTGTCTACCTTTGTATCTCTGTTTTTGTTATTTTATCTCCTTATATCCCCGTACATCATTCGCAATCGCTTTCCATTCTTTCCCTCACTCCCAACCCTCTAACACCTATTAGTTGCTCTCTCTCTCTCTCTCTCTCTCTCTCTCTCTCTCTCTCTCTCTCTCTCTCTCTCTCTCTCTCTCTCTCTCTCTCTCTCTCTCTCTCTCTCTCTCTCTCTCTCTGTCAGAACAGGATCCCACTGAATTTCATATTAGTAACACCAGTACTGCATCATATATTTCAAATTCCCATAATGTATGTGCATAGATTATGAAAAAGAAATCCCTGTGGAATTTTATTGGTAAACAGAAAAAGTGATTCACCCTCCAAAAATAATTTTGATATTTGCACTGCTGCAATTTTTATATTATTAGTATTTCTATCATCAGCATTATTATTAATTATTATTAATATCATTGCCTAATCTAATCACTTTTATCACTGGCGTGATTATTATCAGATTATTATTTTTTTTTCAGTACTATTGCTATAATCATGATTTTTATCATTATAATTGTAATAATAGTTATATCATTACCCTTATTACTATTATCATTATCATTATCATTATCATCATCATTATTTTCATTATTATTATTATTATTATTATTATTATTATTATTATTATTATTATTATTATTATTATTTTTATTATTATTATTATTATTATTATTATCATTATTATTATTTTTTATTATTATTATTATTATTATTATCATTACTATCATTATCAATATTATTATCAATACTGTTACTATTGTTATCGTTATCTTTAATTCATTTGTTATATTTAAATTATTGTTATCATTATATTTTTCATTATTAGTAGTATCATAAAAATTATTGTCTCATTATTTCTATTGCTATCATTATCATCATTATTCTACATATTATAACAATTACTGTTTTTACTATTATCGCTCTTATTAGTATTGTTCTTATCATCAATATTGTAATTATTTTCATTCTTATAACAGTAGTGATGATGATAATGATTGTAATAATTATATTCAATATTATCATAATCATTATCAGCATCGCCATCATTATTATTATTATTGTTGTTTTTATGATGATTATTGTTATTACTTCCAATTGTATTATTATTATTGTTTTTGTTGTTGCTGTTCTCATTATCATTATTATTCGAATGGCAATAGTTTTCATGAAAAATATTGTTATAATTTTTACCATTGCTTTAATTATGATCAGTATCATTATCATTGTTGTCATATGTGATTATTACTAATATTGTTATCATTGTCATTATTATCAATATTCTTTTTATTATTATTATCATTATTATTATTATTATTATTATTATCATTATTATTATTATTATTATTATTATTATTATTATTATTATTATTACTACTACTATTATTGTTATTGTTATTATTATTATTATTATTATTATTATTATTATTATTATTATCATTATTATTATTATTATTATTATTATTATTATTATTATTATTATTATTATTATTATTATCATCATCATCATTATCATCATCATTATTATTGTTGTTGTTGTTGTTTTTGTTTATTTTTTATCTTTATTATTATTATAATCATCATTACTATTACCATTATCATTATTGTTGTTGCTGTTAGCTTCATTATTATAACTGCTATTATTATTATTATTATTATTATTATTATTATTATTATTATTATTATTATTATTATTATCATTATAATCATTATTATTACCTTACCATTTTTTTGGCACCACTATTATTTTCATTATTAGCATCATCATCCTAATCATTACCATTGTAATTAATGGCTTTATTATTATTACTATTAATATCATAAGTATTATAATTATTATCATTATTTTTGTTACCGTTATCATTATAGAATATACTATCGCCATTATCACTATTATTTATATTACTATTATCAACATTATAACTTGATGATGTTTATAACTATTTTCTTTTTTCTTATTCTTAATGTAATAATGTTAATTCTTCTTAATCATGGTTAATATCATTATTATTGCAATCATTATGGATAATTATTATCATAGTCATTGACACCATTCGAATATTATTTTTTTATGATAATATCCTTTTGTGATGTTGTTATTGCTATCATTTTTATTATTATTATTAGTAGTAGTAGTAGTAGTACCAGTACTAGTACTATTATTATTATTATTTTAATTATTATCATTACTATTACTGTTTTTATCATTATCATGATTATTATCATTATCAATATTATTATTACCATCATCAATTTTGTTACTATAATCATTATAATTTTCATCAATATCCTTATGATTATCATCATCGCAATCATTTTCTTTTCATCATTATTACCATTATTATCAGTATCATTATCAATATTATTATAATTATCATCATCATCATCATCATCATAATTATAACTATTTCTAATTATCATTATCATCCTTGCGATGGTTGTTATTATTTTTATT
>NC_091553.1:19114193-19116693 GCF_042767895.1 Penaeus vannamei
ATCGCCCCCCTAACTTCAGTTAGGGAGGGAGGGTCCTCACTGATAGGTGGATCCGGCAGCGGGATCTCGACACTACCCGCATCCAAGTTAACTGTTGGTGGGTCCACCTGGTACAGCTGCTCAAAATACTCAGCCCAACGTCCCCGCACCGCAACAGGATCTGAAACGATCTGACCACTTACTGAGCGAACTGCTGTCACCTGTGAAGAGGGCTTGGAGTTCAGCTTTCTCAGGGCTTGGTATGCAGGACGAAGGTCATTTACTAAGAAATGGCCTTCTACCTCCTCTGCAAGACTCCTAATAAACTGTTCCTTGTCCCTTCTTAACAGGGACCGAGTTCTGCGCACATGAGAACGGTGCAATTCCCGATCCCCTGTCAGACGAGCCGCACCTACATGCATCTGTGGCTTCCAGTGTCTCCCGCGAGATGGAATTCTGTACTGCTCTCGGGCGTACACCAATCGTATCTTGAGCTGCATCAAGCGTTTCACGCTTAAAGGTATCCCACAGAAGAACAGGGTCTGTCAGACTGCCAAGCACTGCGAAACGATCGGAGATTGCCTCAGCAAACCCGCGGGCACACTCCCCCTCCCTCAGCCTGTCCAAATGAAACACCCTAGGGTGATCATTTGACCGCTAGGGGGTTTTGAAGTGGACCCGGAGGGTAGCCACAACCAATCTATGGTCAGTACCACAGAACTCAGCACTCCTGTACACCCTGCAATTTTGAAGGATCCTCCAACGAGTGCTAACAAGTATGTGGTCGATCTCCTTGGCTGCGTTATATATATATGTATATATATAATATATATATATATATATATATATATATATATATATATATATATATATATATATATATATATATATATATACGTACATGCACAAACAGATAAAAATAACTTACCCTCTCCGACTAGGACTCGAACCTGAGTCATTGCAGGCAGGTAACTGCAAGACAGACGCCCTAACCACTAAAAGGAGTGTGCAACTAGGATCTTTCTTGCTAATACATACATTACCTATCTACTCATACTGGAGTAATAATAGCGAAGTTTTACACAGACTCCCTGGGGGCACTCGGTAGAAATTGATATGACAGTTCAAATCTGAAGTCAGAAATACTGAGTTGTATTTATGAAAGAAGGAGTAATGCACAGCAGTATCGATGTCTATATATATATATATATATATATATATATATATATATATATATATATATATATATATATATATATATATATAATCTGCCGAAGGCCTTTTCGCTAATGCTTCGTCAGGGCATACATGAAAAAAGGTACATAGGATTGTATTCTTACTAATGTTAGGTGGTCAGGTCATGTCGGTGATCAGGTAAGCGACGACCTTGAATAGTCCGTGGCTCCCCGTAGCGGTGTTGATGTTGTTTGTTGTGTGAATGAACGCCGTTTCTATCATCTTCCTCTGTCGTGGAGGCAGGCTTCGTTTTATGTTGGAGGCCTGGGACCACATCGGGAGGTGGCCATCGGTGTCTATAACGAAGGCGCTTCTTGTGTCGTGGCGTCGGAGAACGCTGTGGTGTTGGCTGATTCGTTGTTAATGCAGTCCTCGTGCTGTCTATGTAAATTCTATCACAACCACCACAAGGTAAGCTGTACACCTGGTTGAGGGGTCTATTGTGGTTTGACCGCTTTTCCTTTACGATGTCTCCGATCTTCTTGCCTGAAGACGTAACTATCTTTATCGTGTGGCCCGCTAGGGCCTCACTCAGTCAATTCCGAGTGAGGGATGATTATTCTTTGTCTTGTTTTGCGTGTCGTCTCCTCTCGGTCTGCTCATGATCTTCTCGGCCTATGGCTATGGGTAAAGTAATAATACATTAAATTATATTTATTGGTGGGTTTTCTGTACGCAGAGAATCTTGGACCATCTGGTCTTTTGTGAATCACGATGTCCAGGAAGGGGAGCTGTTCATTTCTTTCTTCTTCTATGGTGAACTGTGTGGAGGGGTGTACTGCATTAAGTCTGTGGATGAGATGTTTGTCCTGGTCGGTAACATAGCGAGGACGTCGTCCAAGTAGTGGAGCCAGACCACGTTTCTTCCGACAATGTTTCGGTAGTGTTCAGCTTCAAGGGTTTCCGTGAATTCAGAGGACGCGAGTATGAACAGATCCAGGGACTTGCATTGGGTTCACCGCTTTCAGCAGTTCTTGGCCAACTGTTCATGGAAACTGCAATATGCTTTTACGCCCATCCGCTTTATTTTATCCCATTTCCGTTATTGTTTTTCTTTACCTTTTCACTTTTTTGGTATTTTATCATCAATATCATTATTAATATTGTGGTGTTCCAACTAAGCATCCATGGCCAGAGGTCCCGCAACATTAATTCCCACCCTTTGTACTAGCATGGGAACACACTATCCCTGATGTACTCTAAGTACAGATCCCATTGAGGTGTGGTAACGTGGAGGAAATCTGCGTAAGAAATACCTGGGCAAGTTTCAGTGTGTATCTCTCCT
>NC_091553.1:19129193-19139193 GCF_042767895.1 Penaeus vannamei
GAAAGAAGTTTAATAATATAGTTTTATATGCACATCATATCCTCAGATTATGGCCCCCCAGGGGGCCAAGGCCCACAGTTTAAAGGAGAGTGTTCTAAGGTTATTATTTATTCATTTATTATTAAGAAGCATGTTCTATTTTAAATCCCAAAAAGGATAAAAGAACAGTGGAGATGTAAGAGAAGAATTTTCCATGCACTTTACAGAATTGCATTTCATTGAAAAAGGTTATGCTAGATGTCTAAATATATACACATACATAAATTCACACACACACACACACACATATGTGCGTGTGTGTGTGTGTGTGTGTGTGTGTGTGTGTGTGTGTGTGTGTGTGTGTGTGTGTGTGGGTGTACCATATATATATATATACATATATATATAAATATATATATATATATATATATATATATATATATATATATATATATATATATATATAAATTACAGGAAATGTGTTTAACTAGGAATTTCATGAAATCCCTGAAAAATGTTCATGAAACCACTGCAACCATCAGTAAATACATGTACCTCTAAACGGTTAAGGGATTTCGAGAAATAGCTATAGTTTTAAAGAATTGTAATTCAAAGAGAAACAAAGAATATATTAATTTGCAAAGCGATATTTAAAACACAGTATGTGTATATGATCTATATTACTTATTACAGCAGGGAAGGCTGCCATGACACCTGCTATTGCATTTGAGTTTTGCTTCGAAGCATTTACACCAATTGTTTTTTTGCAATGATTAGGGCCACAGTTACATTTGTGGAAACCTTGCCCTCCAAAATCTGACTCTGAGCTAACAGCAGTTCGGAAAGATACTTCTGAGCTCGGATTGATGTCGCTTATGACAATCAACGCCGAGGCCACACATCAAATTCATTCCGAGAATAGAAGCCTTTTACGAAACCCGACTTCACCGCAATCCTGTAATTCATTTGATCCTGCTGAACGATGACACCGAGAATGTTCCTAGGATCTCCCCGCCATTATCAAATGTTCCTGGGATCTCCCCGCCCCCTATCTACAGTTGATATTGTAAGTGCTACAGTGTCGCCCTCCATTGCACTTTTTAATAGAACTTTGCGGCGCCTGATCATCCGATCTGCCTGATTATACTGAGCGTGGTAGGCCTCATTCTTATGCCGTGCAATATTGGTCATGGACTGAGTAAGGTTATCAGTCACACTGAGTTATTAGCAGTAGCTGTAGAGGTGAGGTTGTTCTCATCATATGCTCAGTTGCTCTCACTTACCGAGATGGGGTTAGTTTTGTCATTGACATCATTTGTCGATGTGTCAGTGTTGGTTATCTGCCTTGGGGGTGTTGTTGACGTCAACTGAAGAGGTTGGATTGTTGACATTATCTGCTGAGTTGCTGTCACTTGCCGCGGTGGGGTTATATATGTCATCTACCATGGGAGGGTTACTGACATCATTTGCCGAGGCGGGGTTGTTGATGTCATGTACCGTAGAGGTGTTGTTGACGTCAGCAGAAGAGGTAGGGTTGTTAACATCATTTGCTGAAGTGGGGTTGTTGATGAGCTTAAGTAGCTCATCTGTTTCCAGTCTTTCAATGATGTCATCTGGAACCGTAGAGGATATGAGGCCAATCTTAGCGGGGCGACCAAATAAGGCTTCGCATGGGATGCGCTTGATACCTGCGAGTTCTTTTGGAAATGTATAAGCTTAATGCAACAGTCCAGTCTCTAGTATTGTTGTCTGCAAGCCAGACAGTAAGCATGTCTTTTATATGACTGCTGGCCCTTTCCACTGACCCCTGGCTTTGTGGGGGGCGTGGTCTACCATGTACGAACTTGAGGGACGGCCACACATCTTTCAGTTCAGTGATGACGTGGACTGTGAACTCTTCCATTGTCAGCCTGAAGTATGGTGCTCCTGGCAGCAAGAATATGTCCATTGGTGATAAGCACCTTCTGCTGCTCTCTTAGATATGACAGCATGAAGCACACAGAACTTGGTGAGATGATCCTGGTGCACCATGATCCACTTGCAAGTCTTGACGGGCCGTGACTGCATATCAATGAGGTCGATTTGCCCTCTTGAGTTGTACTCAGAGCTAACAAGGGGCTTCAAACCACACTAGTTGTAACTTGTTTCTTCACCTCTCGTTGGCACTCAAGACATAATGATTTGTATGTCTTCAAAGCCCATGTGGTTATGTTACTTTCTGGATAGTTCACTAAGCATGCGATCTCTTCCTCCATGACCCGTATGAGCACGTCTGATGATGTCAACTGGATAGTTGGGTTGTCAGGATTCTTCTTTCTTATTTCTTTCTTTCTTCAGACGAAAACCGAGATGGAAATGTGACAATTTCATTTTTTGTCTGAAGAGGAACTTGTGAAAAGTTCAAAACGTTACGATTATTTTCGTTCTCATTGTGGCTATTTTCATTTTCATTTTTTGTGTACACGTTTGTGCTTGTGTTCACACACACACACACATATATATATATATATGCGCGCGCGCGCGCGCGCGCGTGTGTGTATGTGTGTGCTTGTGTTCATATATATGTGTGTTTCTTTAAATATATGTATATATATATATATAATATATATATATATATATATATATATATATATATATACACGCACACACACACACACACACACACACACACACACACACACACACACACACACACACACACACACACATATATATATATATATATATATGTATGTATGTATGTCTCTATCTCATTTTCTTTTCCCTTCTCCCTATAATGTATATATAGATACATATATAAGCACACATGCATACGTGCATATGTATACATATATAAATATGCACACACACACACACACACACACACACACACACACACACATATATATATATACATATATGTATATGTATACATACATGTATAAATATGTATATGTATGTATTATATATATATATATATATATATATATATATATATACACACATATATATGTATGTATGTATGTATGTATAGTATATGATAAGGCTCATGTGTCTATATTATGAGGTTCATAACTTTTCATGACAGAATTGTGACATCACACGGAAATAGATTAGCGGGGACCACGGTGTCGTAATTGAGATAATGCAGGCCCTTTTAGTTATGCTGCTTTCCAGTAAACATATATAAATACGTTCATTCTGTGACTTTTCGAAGTCTGGAAAATAAGAATGAAATTGTATGACCTTTGCATGCCGGAGTGACACTGGACCCTGCATTTTGTTAGTGATATTATATATCCTCTGTCAACTACATTAATAATTTCACATTTGATTTGTCTATGTATCCTAACCCACATCGATAAATATTTCCTTTTTTAGATATTTATTATATTAAGGTAAATGCGTATCATAGTAATCTAAAATGTGACTGAAATCTGGGTATGTTTGAAATATACTGATAACTATTATTGAATTTACTCAGTGAGTTTAGCATCCCCCTCTTTCCATAAACTTTGAGCATTGTCATTTAATGCCCATGTCCATTAATGAAAACATTAAACATACAAACACTGAATATTGTCACCCTTGGATTATCCGCACCCTCTGTCGTCTGCAAGGCTGCCGGGATCTGAGGGGCAGGGGGGGGAAAGCAGTTTACCAACTTCAGTGTATAATGTTAGTTTTTATTGATTATGAGACGGTAGTTGGCTTTTTTCCCCCTGCAGGGCGTTGAGCTTCTAATCTCATAAGCTCTGCTGGGGGAGCCAGTTTAATCGCCGACGACCAGATCATACTGTTTTACATGTTATAGTTCTGAATCAGACTCGCATACTGACGCACATACGCAAACACGACTTATAAATCAAATCGAATCTAAGTAATCAATAGGAATCTCTTGTGAAAACATCCTACAGCAACGTAAACTTTTCAAAATTCGATGTCAGACAAGGACATATTCTGGTCCATTTTAGTAGACGATAAAACTGTAACAAATCGACAGTATACATATGACGTTGTACTCACTGGCGGATCAATAGGTAACTCAACTACCAGTGAAAACTGAAATGGACGTGTTACGAGCGAGGCAGATTTATGAAGACAATGAATGATGTAGAGAACTTTCATTATCCCCCCTCTACGAAAAAAAAATAAAATAAAATAAAGATAAAAGAAAAAATATCTTCAATACAAGAGAATTAGAAACCGGTAATGCATTTTACTATCTAGGAGCAATTTGAATAGACAAGATTAAAATACATGATATACGGAGCAAAATGCTGGGTAACTAAACAAAGAAACAGGTAAAGGACACAGGCGTTCGAACTCTGGAACTAACCCCAACAACTAGGTGTGAGCTGGGCTGACGGACTGATGAAGGGCTTATGATTAAAATGGCAAATATAGGTCTGCCGATGATATTGATACACGCAAAATCTCTTGTTCTACGCGCGGCACGGAGCAAAGGACAGGGATATGGCGAGCGAAAAATGTGACATTAATGCCAAAGCTATTACTGATATCAGAAGAAAAGCGAAGGAGAGCGAAAATTAAGGGAAGTTATGCAGAGGTACCAACGCAGATTTGCCCGGCGATCAATCTTATAGATGACGTTGATGATGATACATATATTTATGCGTGTATGTTCATCTCTCTCTCTCGGACACACACACACATATAATATATATATACATATATATATATATATATATATATATATATATATATATATATATATATAGTATATATATATATATATATATGTATATATATACATATATATATATATATATATATATATATATATATATATATATATATATATATATATATATATATATACATATATATATATATACTATACATATATACTATATATATATATATATATATATATATATATATATACTATACATATATATATATATATACTATACATATATATATATATACTATACATATATATATATACTATACATATATATATATATACTATACATATATATATATATACTATACATATATATATATACTATACATATATATATATACTATACATATATATATATATATACTATACATATATATATATATACTATACATATATATATATATACTATACATATATATATACATATATTTATATATATATATATATATATATATATATATATATATATATATATATATATATATATATATATATATATATATACATATATATATATATATATATATATATATATATATATATATATAAATATATAAGTATATATATACAGGTATAGATATATTTATACATATATATATATATATATATATATATATATATATATATATATATATATATACATGTATATATATATATATATATATATATATATATATATATAGAGAGAGAGAGAGAGAGAGAGAGAGAGAGAGAGAGAGAGAGAGAGAGAGAGAGAGAGAGTTGTGTATGTGTGTGTATGCGTGTGTGTGTGAATGTATACACATAAGTTAAAATGCTTTGTAATTTTAGTCCCAGAAAATATGAATAATGAAAAGTAATGTTGAAATCCTTAGGGAAACATTTTTCTCTCCCTCGCTCTCCTTTCACACAAAAAGTTGGAGGATCCAGACATATCTTGAACCTGGCTCTAATACTGTCATCAAATTTTATTAACGAGAAATGTATATTCCGTCTGATGCTTAAATCGAGTCCAACCTCGCTGGCGGAACGTGTGTATTCTGCGCTCTGATATAATAGGGATTTTGTGAGAGATTGAAGGACCGCATCCTCGGATTAATTTAGTTTAAAATCTCCTGAGAACTTTTATATTCGATTTATATTTATATTTCAGTCAGAGAAACTGTGGCTTATTATATGGTATACAGGTACAAAGTGATAATATAAATTTGCATATAAGATATCTGCATCCATTATAATAAATGTGTTTAAAACAGCCTAGCAGCCATAGAACTCATGCAACCGACTTGATTTTCAGTATGTCCGAATAAATCTAGAATATACGTGTGTCGTTTGAAAGAAAATCTGTCTATATATATATATATATATATATATATATATATATATATATATATATATATATATATATATATATATATATATATATATGTTTCCTCATGACTAGTGATTGCGGCTGCCTCTCTGACACCTGCAGATTGTATAGAGAACACAGACAACCAGTGAGTATAGTTTTATCTTATGTTTATGTTTTTTTATGTTCAGGTTGTTTTTTGTATTCTGTGTGATGTGTGTGCTTGCTACAGGTATGTTACAATTCTCTACATAGATATATATGTCTCTAAACACACACACACACACACACACACACACACACACACACACACACACACACACACACACACACACACACACACACACACACACACGTCCCAATCCACAGTGATACCTGAGCGAGATCTCCTGCAGCTGTTCATGATCTCTGAGAGGCACCCGGCGCTCGTAAAACTATTTTTGGAACATCTTGTGAAGACAGCAACATTTCTCTCTGTTCTCTTGGAAGATTTTCTTCTTGATGAATAAGGAATCGATGAATAAGTGACTGGGTCAAAGCGTCTTCTATGGTGCATTTCCTTTGGCGAATTAGCCTAAAATGAACCTTTCTTTAAGAATGCAATTGTAAATTAGTTTTGTGTGTATCTGTCTGCACATATATATGCTATTCTGTCTATCATCAGTGGCGTGAATATGTGTACATATAAACATCTATATCCATCTACCAGTCTACCTATCTACATTTACATCCATGTGTCTATCTACGAAGGGTATTTATTTAAGATTTCCTCTGACCCCCTTCCCATGCACATATAGCAGTGAAACGTTGTAAAGTTAGTAGGATTTCTCTACATAGGTCTAGCCAAAAGTAACACATCTCTCATCTTTTTATGCAGCTTTGTACTCCTCACTTGTAGAAGTCCACAGGTTATCCTTTAAAAAATACTTCATTGACAGAAAGAAGAGATAGTCAGATGGTACAGTCAGGAGAATTAGAAGGGCCCTGCTTGCATCTGGCTTATGTGAGAGTTGTGAACAGGGGCGTTGCCTTGTAGGAGGCAGACACCTTTCTTCAACTTTCTGCGCTTATGGGATTAAATAGCCTTTAACAATTTCTTTAGTATTGAAGTGTCTTATAATTATAGTACCTTTTGCCAGGGAATTCATCATAATCATTTCATGCTGTCAGTATGACCTTGCCTGCCGAGATATGTACAATTTTGTTGGTGGGGAGTCATAGTGCTTATATTGCTTTCACTAGGCCTTTCTGGATCATAGCGATGGATCCAAGTTTCATCCTGCATAATCATTCTGTCAAAAACGTCCTGGTCATGAATAATTTTATCCACAGCCCAGCACTAATCTCGACATCTTGGACTAGCTGACGAACAGTAATATGGCGACCTTTCTAAATGACAGTCTCCACTTGAGGGATGATGTCCTCATCAGTGTCAGACTTGGGTCGCCCTGGGATAGGAGCCGTTTTCACTTTCCAATAACGGCATATGATGGGGTGTGGTGTACAGACATTCAAGTATAAAATCCTGATCCTTATAAATATATAATATAATATATATAGTCTACGGACATGTAGTCCCTAGGGGGCCCCACCTACCAAGAGGAGTGCCTTAAGGGCCAAGGTCCCTCCCCATGAAGGTCAGTGGGCATCTGTAGGGTATGTCCACCCCCTGATGCAACACCCCCTTACAATAGGACCTTGTGGGAGTCACGGCGGGAAATCTTTGCAGGTTTCAGGATTTTCGATGAAAGATTAATACAAATTACAACAGCTAAAACTGTAAGAACTAAGGAGGAAAAGGAGGGGATAGGCTAACATAAGAACAATACAAGACGCAGGAGGAGGGTAATTTTGAAAGGAGAAACTGTAGTAGAAGACGTAAGAGTAATGAAATCAAGTAGGAGAACCACGAGGCTGCATTTGATATGTGATGTTTGCATAAGTGCAATCTTGCACGGTCCAGCTCTACTTTTGATAAATACCGTCACTTAGGTTCATACTTAATTTTTCCGTCTTTTTAGGATCCTTAGATGGAGCTGCCGGCCACTTAATTTGTGTATTTTAAAAATAGCAGAGGATGAGGAGAGAAACGCCCCGTGGTACAATGGAACAACGAATGTTTATTTTCGAAGGCCGTGACGTCAAGCTCGTGACGTGTAAAGGTATGTTCTAAACATTAAAATAGAAATCAGACATTAAATGTAAACCTCAAAATACAATAGAAATGTATTACATTAAAAAGGGAATAAAAAGGATAGATATAATCGAACATTAACATAAACACAGGGCTGACAGTCAGCAAGCCCAGTTCTGACAAGGGGGATACATATGCACGCAACCGCCTGCATGCACGCACACAAACACACGCACACCGAGTGAGTATTACCTTGGGGGGATGGCATATATATATATATATATATATATATATATATATATATATATATATATATATATATATATATATATATATTTATATATACATATATATATACATATATATATATGTATGTATGTATCCGCATATGTGTGTTTGTAGTCGTTCTTCGACTAAATATGTGAAATGAAACGTAGTGTCGCACTCACTCAACTTTATTAGCAAACATGGTGATACCTGTGGACATATGAAATACATTAATAACCATTACAGTGTTCCGTATATCTTTGTGACACTTCACTTGAGATACGTAATACTAAACCCTTTCATGTCAGGTACACCTGACTTGTTCCCTTAAACATATTCCATTATTTCATGTATCACTATATTACACTACACATAGTTTAATACGTACACTTTGCGAGCTCTCTGATGTATTTGATGAACTTCTCATTGCTGTTGCAAAAGATGTCACAGAGCTGCTATACTTCGAAATGCCACAGGCTTGCTGTCCTCTTGTTTTGTTTGTCCCAGCTGTGTTTGACCGCGCTGTTTATCTTGCCTATGACGGTTTTGTGTATGGGCTGTGTGGTGATACCGTACAGAGGGTCATGATAATCTCATCTGTCATGTAATATACTAGGCTACATGCGGCTTCAGTGTGTGTGTGTGTGTGTGTGTGTGTGTGTGTGTGTGTGTGTGTGTGTGTGTGTGTGTGTGTGTCTGCCATCATTACTATCACTGCTACTACTGCGGAACAAGTGTTATCCTTATTATCACCACTAACGCTATCTACATGTTCATCAACCATCATCATCATAAATATCATTATTATTACAATAATCATATCTTAATCATAATCCCCACAACCCTAATAATCACTATCATTATCATTTCTAAATTCCCATTACATAAATAAACGTAATCACATCACCGTTACCATCACAACACCCTAATCCTCACCATTATGAAATCTAACACCATCGCCTTGGTCTATTAAAAAAAAAAAAAAAAAAAAAAAAATGAAATAAAACCATCACATGAGCGAAACCAGCTTCAGATACCGCGGAGAGTGCGTGAACGTGAACGGCCAAAATGAAAGAGGCTGAAGTTCATATCTACGTCAAGTTAATTCGAGTCGTAATAGTATTCTTTTAAAAAGCCGTGCAAAGCGTGTATTCAAAAGGCATCTTTGTATATAGGATGTAGATGGATAAGCCTGGCCTTGTGATTTTGAATTTATTTAATTGTTCTCTTTATTGCTGTTAGTATTATCGTTATTATTACTATTATTATTCTTTTTATAAGTACTAGTATAGTTATAATTATTATTATTAGTGTTATCATTATTGTTGTTGCTGCTGTTATTATTATTATTATTATTATTATTATTATCATTATTATTTTTATTATTATTATTATTATTATTATTATTATTATTATTATTATTATTATTATTATTTTTATTATTATTATTATTATTATTACTATTACTATTATTATTACTATTATCATTATTATTATCATTATCATTGTTATCACCAAATTATTATCAATGTCATTATTATTATTATTATTATTATTATTATTATCATTATTATTATTATACCTATTGTTATTATAATTA
>NC_091553.1:19154193-19156693 GCF_042767895.1 Penaeus vannamei
AAATCATAAAAATACGTCTTAATATTTGGAGTTATCATGCTAACCAAATAACAAACAAACAAACAGACGTTCCGACAAGTATAATGATACTGAAGATGATAATGACAATAAAATTTGGAAAATGATAATAATTAAGATGATAATAAAGATGATAGTGATAACAATGATGATGATGATGTTGATGACAAAAAATATTAGTAATGGTAGTAATAATGATAATCATAATACTATGTAGAAATAATGACAATGGAAATGATGATTGTGATAATCATTATTAATCTTGCAATTATCATCATCGCCATCATCATTATTAATCTTGCAATTATCATCATCATCGTCATCGTTAGTATCTTCATTATCATCATAATAATAATGATGATAATAATCATACCAATATCGATAATTACAAGAACAACGATAGTGAAAATACTGATAAAAGTAATAATAATGATAATAAAGATAATAATAATGATAATAATAATAATTATAATAATGATAATAAAGATAATAATGATAATAATTATTATTATCATAATAATGATAATAATGATAATGATAATGGTGATAATAATGATAATAATAACAATGGTAATGGATATAATAATAATAATAATAATAATAGTAATAATAATTATCATTATTATAATGACAATAATAATAGCAATAATACCAACAACAAAGTAAAAACTACAATAACAATAATTACTATTTCTATTTATTAGTTTCATAACAACAATAATAATAATGATAATAATAATTAAAATACGATGAAGAAATATAATGACACTGTCTATGGAGATGATGACCTAAACAATATTGACAATAACGATGCTTTTAAAATTATTAAAGTACATTATAATGTCAAAATACGAATGTTGATAAAATTGCAATCACTGTTGTAGTAATGCTAGTAATCAATATAGTAGGAGTAATAATGATAATAATAATGATAATAAAATTAACAATAACAATAACCACAGCAATAAGAAAAATATATAATTAGAGTAGTAATAATAATAACAATAGATAATAATGATAATATTGATGATACCAATAATAGAATAATAATAAGAACAACCATGATGATAATGATGACGATCTTTAAAAACGAAATAACGATAATGATAATAACGTCAATAATAATGAAAATTACATTAATCATAGTAATAATAATAAACATAACAATGATGTTGATCCTGTTAGTGATAACTTCTATCCCTACGACTACTATTCATTGAGTACTTGGGTGTGCGTGTTTACGAGTCAGTCAGTGTGTGTGCGTGTGTATGTGCGTGTTCATGTGCTCGTGCGTGTGCGTGTTTATATGTGTGTCTATGTATGTGTGTGTGTGTGTGTGTGTGTATGTGTGTGTGTGTGTGTGTGTGTGTGTGTGTGTGTGTGTGTGTGTGTGTGTGCGTGCATCTGAGCGCGCGCGCGCGCGCGCGCGTGTGTGTGTGTGTGTGTGTGTATGTGTCTATGTGTGGGTGTGTGTGTGTGTGTGTGTGTGTGTATGTGTGTGTGTGTGTGTGTGTGTGTGTGTGTGTGTGTGTGTGTGTGAGAGAGAGAGAGAGAGAGAGAGAATACCTTGTCGCTGTGTGTTTTTTTTTTTTTTTATTATTCCGTTTCTTTTGATGTTTTACGTTATAGCAACCATATTACACCGAGAAAGGAAAATTAATCAAATCAAGAATACTGACTTAAAAAGGATAGATAAGGAAAACATAGAAACACACACACACACACACACACACACACACACACACACACACACACACACACACACACACACACACACACACACACACACACACACTGGACGCGACAAAGGGGACACCGCAGCAGCAATCCGCCCGCAGCCTGCACTCATCCCAGCCTGCATTGCTCGGTGAACCTCCTCCTCGAACCCCGGCGGAGAGATGGCGGCTCCGGCGCTGAGAGATAGAATGCGAGTGTTGGGAAATGGACTTGATGGAGATGAGGGATTTAGACGGATTGGGAGTGAATGGAAAGGGAGATAGTCGAGGAGAAGAGGACTCGCTGCAAGAATCGAGGAAACGATTTTTTTTTTTTTTTTTTTTTTTTTTTTTTTTTTTTTTTTTAGGGGGGACTGAGGTAAGTCAGGATCGAAAGAAAAGTTTTTTTTTTTCCTCTTGGTTTTCTTGCTCCTTTTCTTCGGTTCTTTTAGTTTCGATGTTTGTTGGAATTGAAGTGGAATAGGCTGTTTGGTTTTCATAGTGTTTTTTTTTCCGGGATTCCTTCATAACTGAAGTATTACCTGGAAAGATTTTACTTCGTGCTTAATAGTTTATCCTATAAACATACACAAAATTCACCATTGCTACACTTGCGATAAATGAGTCTTTCGCCAAAATTCATGCTCGCAATAGGAACAGAACGGGAAATTGGCGAATTCCTGAGCGATATTTGACTTCGGACAGGCATACTGGAGCTCAGCCTGCAAAACCCGAATAAGAGTAACAGCGTCAGACTACGAACATGT
>NC_091553.1:19164193-19166693 GCF_042767895.1 Penaeus vannamei
TGACAACACTTTACGAGTCTTTTCAAGGGGTGCATAGTATGATGAAATTAAATTATCATATATTACTAAAAGTGACTCAGACTTTTAACTAATAATAGAGCATTATTTTGTTCTTAAACAAATTACATGATAATACTGAAACCATAAATAGAAAAGTCACTCATCAAAGTACTGTACTGTCGTTTTTAGTGACTATATTTGCTTTCACTCTTCATCCGCCTACACAAAAGCCCAGAGAGACAGTAAAATGATATTTTTTTCCCCACTGACCATTAGCTAGTAGACTGGTAACATATGTATTAAGAATTATAGTCCTCAGTATTGTATTCGGTAATATTTTCCAACACCAATAGGATGGGTGAGTGACATGCATTGTTTTAACCACAGGCACCATTGTATGGAATGGGTCTATGCTTTTCTCCATGTATGGAAGACCCATCACCTCGGGCCTTCTAGGGAAATAGTACGTCTCTGGGCCATTATGAAATGCGAGTTCCCGAATTCACCTAAGAAAAATAATAATAATAAAAAAAATCCAGAGTTCTTGACAGATTGTCAGGGATTTCCGGATTTTAAGGGATTTCCAAGGGATTTCCAAAAAAATAAAAAACGTTTAAAAAACATTAAATAATAGTATATGTATAATATTCTGCGTTTAATTCTGCATCTGATCGAGGTTATGTTTACCAATCGTCCTTCATGGGAACTAAGGAAAAGCTCCTGTGTAGCAGCTTCAACACTCTGTCCTTCAGTCGCTCAAGTGTTTGTTTTACTGATTTATTAAAGATACCTTTAGTACTGTGAAATGCCCCTTGCCAGAATCCACGTTAAGTTATAATATGACATTATAAGAACAATTTGTTGGTATTACAACTGTCGTTAAGACTATTGACACTGGTATTAAGACATAAAAGCAATATGTATACAAGTGATATATAAAGGACATTTATTTACACTAGCTGTCTCAGGTGCATACTTTTCATCTATATGCCGCGATTTTCAATAGTGACCTTTATATTCTTATCAGAATCATCTGCGCGTTCGGTTAAATCCTTGTGGTAATTCAGACTTCTAGGAATAACGTGTATTTACGGGGATCTTGAATACAGCAACGGGTGTCAGTTGGAAGTTGCGCTTTAGACTCCCGCGACCCGACTCGAAAGGCCTTCAACATTTGCACGAATTCAAACAATGTGCAACACATCCACACGCCTCAGACCCGACCGTGTTTCATTCCTTCTTTTTTCCTCTCTTCATATACTTTCTTTAATTTATTTCCAGCAGTATTCATCTGTTTCTTTGTCTGACTACGACGGGTTAGTCTGAATGTAAAATGGAAAATAATAATGTAATAAAGGTACTGTTTTTCATAATGTTAGTTGAAATAAGATATTAAATGTAAAATTAAGAGGTAAGGGAAATAAAGATCAGAGGAGCAGCGCACAAAGTACCGAAATAATACGAACGAATGCAAAGCAGGAGAGATTAAAAAAAAAAAAAAAAAAAAAAAAAGGCGAACGAATTACAGACTACAGATGAGACTACAGGGGGGGGGGGGTGATGGAGATCATGTAGCTTGAACCATACGTAAGGATAAAAAACTAAATATATATGTGTGTATGTGCAAACACACACACACACACACACACACACACACACACACACACACACACACACACACACATATATATATATATATATATATATATATATATATATATATATAATATATATATATATATATATATATATATATATATATATATATATATATATATATATATATATATAGTTTTTTATCCCTACGTATGGTTCAAGCCATATGATCACCATCACCGTCTCCTGCCCCCCCCCCCCCTCCTGTAGTCTTCCACTCACGGTGTCTGTGCTTCGTTCGCCGTTTCATCCCTCCTGCTTTGCTTTCCTTCGTATTATTTCGGTACTTTATGCGCTGCTCTTCTGATCTTCATAATTTTCTTTACCTCTTACTTTTATATGTTTATATGTATGTATGTATGTATGTATAGGTATGCATATCTGTGTGTGTGTGTGTGTGTGTGTGTGTGTGTGTGTGTGTGTGTGTGTGTGTGTGTGTGTGTGTGTGTGTGTGTGTGTGTGTGTGTGTGTGCGCGCGCGTGTGTGTGTGCATACATACATAAACGGAATAAAATCAGAAATATCTGACATCACCGTCAGCATCTTAAAGTCAAGCCGTGGGAGCTCTATGCAAATGTTTCACCCACAAATACGAAGCATGCTAGCGATCAATGACGGGTGCAATATATACCAATATTGCAAGCTGCATGTTTTGCATATTTCCGGACCCTTACTTTTAGTTTCATATTTTCCGGCTCTCTACACTGTAGCAGTTATTGCAGTCAAAAGCCAGTCTTGCACTGCCAGTTGCATATTTTCAAGTGCATCATTCTGGAATATATAGTTAAAGATATAGGAACATTATATTGACATAATGTGTATATATTCTTCATGACTTCCCTTG
>NC_091553.1:19186693-19189193 GCF_042767895.1 Penaeus vannamei
GTTTTAGATGTTTTGTCTTGATGAGTTTTAGTATTTTAAAAGTGATTCAATGAGAATTTTGCGTGTTTTAGTGAGGCCTTAAACGAATGTTTTAAATGTGTGTTTGGCTGGTTTATACCTGTGTTTGTGTCAGTGTATTAGGAGGGAGATTAGCGTGCATCTGATGATTGTTTGTGAATTTGATTTCATGACTCTGACGATTGTTTTGAGACCGTCCGATTGCTCCTATAGCTATGTGAATATTTAGCGTAAGTGCTTGTGAGTAATCGGGCAACACAGTGCTCTGTAGACCTGTTTAAGTTTTTTCTGACTATAACTTTGAGTCCACATCTCCACAATTCGGACACGAGCCATGTGTCGAAGAAACGGCAGAAGTCGTACCAACAGCCCCTCTCGCCCTTCGAAGAGCCAAGAGGCGGCTTCTGCTCCTTTGTTTGGAAGGGACTCCCCTTTAGGGCAAACTCTCCTGCTAGATTCGGATGACCGAGACATCGAGAGACTTCCAGAAATATCAGTGATGGAAGAGCTTTTCCAAAAGATCTCTCATCTCATTCTGAGCTGAGTGCCATTATTAGTGTCAAGGGTGTTGCTTTTGATAGTGCAGTGCCAAATAAAGCAATATCATTAATAGTAAAGGTGCTCAGATAAGAAAAGCTGCCTCTCTGCAGTATACTGCAGAGGAGCAAGTTTTAGAGACTGAGAGCTGCATTGGTAATGACGGTGATTTTGAACTAAGTGAGGGATTTATTGATAATGACTTTCAGTTTTGACGCAGTTGGAGATTTAGGGAATGCAGATGATTACATCATTCTCCCAGATGTGGATCTCTCCCCTTGCAATGTGGTGACACAAACACCAGTTGGGGTTGTGCAGCCAGGTACAAGCACTGATTGCCCTGGAGATGACGTTCAGCTGGGCGAAGCTGGGCTTGGTGACCTTTTAAGGGAGGTTGATCTGATCTACCTCACCCTTGAGCAACAACAGTAGCTCAGGCAGGTACTGGTAAAGTATGTGGCATTATTTGATGCACAAGCTAAATTAGGTACGGTACCTGGTATATCCTATACTATAAAAACAAAAGAGGGTGAAGGTCCACTATCTGTGCGACAGTGGCGTCTCCCAGAAGCCTTTAAAAAGCTCCATGGAACAATGTGGTCTACTGCTCTGGATGCTCGCAGTGCCTACTGGACAGTGGATGTCAGTCCAGATGATAAGCCAAAGACTGCATTCTTGGATGGGCATATACTTTTTCATTGCAGGAAGTTGCCATTTGGATTTGCAACTACCCCTTCAACATTTAAACGGGCTTTTAGCTGTGAACTTTCATCTGTTTTAGGCAGGCACACCATTGCCTACTTGTAATATGTGGTGATGCACAGCAGCATTTTCGATGAACATCTGAGACACTCCTTTCCAAAGCAGGATTCAAGCTCAACAGGAAGAAATGTGTTTTTGAAACAGACAGATTTAAATTCCTGGGCTTTAAGATCTCGCCCGAGGGTGTGAAACCTGGCCCAGGTTAGGTGGCTGCCATACAAAAAATGCCTCAGCCTATGAATCAAAAACAGGTGCGCCGTTTTCTCGGCTGCACAGACTTCTTTAGGAAGCATATTAAGCAATAGTCAAATATTGCAGCACCACTTACGAGCTTGACACGCAAGGATGCCAAGTTTGGCCGGGGACAGCAGGAGGAAATTTCTTTCCAGAGCTTGAAGACGGCACTTATCTCACCCCCGTTCTAAGTAAGTCCGATTTTGACAGGTCCTTTGAGATCCACACCGATGCGTCGGGTGTTGCAATCGGCGCTTGCTTAATACAAAGTGATGATGAGGGTCGCTTGCAGCCTGTCGCATACTTCAGTCGCAAACTTAGGGATGCCGAGACTCGGTACCCTGCAATTGATTGGGAAGCACTTGCAGTAGTGGAAGGGGTACGAGCCTTCTACTGCTATGTGTATGGGCGATGCTTCTACATCTACACAGACCACAGGCCTTTGACCTATGTGTTCAGGAGAAAAACCAAGAGTTTGCGTATGACTCGGTGGTCACAGTTTTTATAACGATGTACTAAAATGCAGACAAGGGACCCAGACCAGTTGTCATTATCTTTATCATAATGAGCATTAAACATTTATCATTTAAACTATTATCATTATCCTTATTATCATTATCATTAATATTGCTTTTACTTTTAATATCATCAGCATAAAAGATTCCATTATTATTATTATTATTATTATTATTATTATTATTATTATTATCATCATCATCATCATCAGTATTATCATTATCATTATTATCATCATCATCATTTCTAATATTGTAAATATTATTATTATTGTCATTATAATTATCATCATCCTCACCATCATCATCACTATCATCATCATTATCATGATCATTATCATAATTATTAAACATTATCATTATCATAATCATTAAACATTATCATTATCATAATCATTAGACATTATCATTATCATTAAACATTATCATTATCA
>NC_091553.1:19226693-19229193 GCF_042767895.1 Penaeus vannamei
ATTTGACGAACCAGGGAAAGGAGAGAGAGAGAGAGAGAGAGAGAGAGAGAGAGAGAGAGAGAGAGAGAGAGAGAGAGAGAGAGAGAGAGAGAGAGAGAGAGAGAGAGAGAGAGCACAAGGACTGAGACAAAGAGAGCCGGGTCGGGTGTATAAAAATGAAAATAGTAAAAAAAAAAAAAGTGCTAATACAATTTCGAGGGTAATTAAGTTGGCATCATTATGTAAACATACACACAATAGCAAACTTCTTAATGGCTTCAAATACAAAAAGATTACCATTATTTCGCCAGTTGCCGAAATTACAATTTTTGATTCCGGAACATTATGCAAATCGGGTCCGCTGACGACTGAGTGATACGGTGACGAAATATGGTAAATATAAACAAGCGTTAGTTTAATGGTTAACAGCCGATATTTTCTGGAGCGAAATACATACAGATACAGAGATTAATTGTACTGTTTATTCAGTCGGATGTTTACATCAAATGCCGGATTAAATGGATCATGACTTTCATAAACAATAGTTTATATTCATGAATACAGAATAACATATGGAGTGAGATCATGCATAAAGAATGCCGTACTGTAACATGTAAATATTGATTATATTATTCAGCGCGTATAAAAATACATTCATTTATCTACAGATCCCCATTCATGCATATGTATATACATATGTCTATACATACATACATATAAATATATATATATATATATATATATATATATATATATATATATATATATATATATATATATATATATATATATATATATATATATATATATATATATATATATATATATATATATATATATATATATATATATATATATATATATATATGTATGTATATATATACATATATATATATATATATATATATATATATATATATATATATATATATATATATATATATATATATATACATATATATATATATATATATATATATATATATATATATATATATATATATATATATATATATATATATACACACATATATATATATATACCTTTTTCATCTTCCCTTCCCTTTCTATTTTCCAATCTAACTGCACATGTCTGAAGTGCTGGAAAGAAGTGTCCGTGGCAAGCGCAATAAAGGACTGCTAAATGAAAATATGCCATAGAAAAATCACCTCTAAATATGCCATGGCACTACAGGACTGGACATTTCCCTGCAAAATCTTTCTTCCGTGAACGCAGACACACGTAAAATCAGCTACATTCTCTTTTTTAAGATGATGATAACCATAATAGTGATGATAATGACAGAAACAACAATGCTAAGGATGGTACTGGTAATGTAAATGATAATAATGATGTTACTACACCTATTAATGATAAAATGATAACACTAATAATGATAATGAAAATAGTAATAATAATAATGATAATAATAATAATTATTATTATTATTATTATTATATCAATACTACTACTACTACTACTACTACTACTACAAAAATAAAGAAAATAGATAAGGAACAGTAGACTACGACAAATGAACTAAAAAACACACACGAAAGGACTATCCCGGTCCAGCAAGACAGATCACAAAACAACTAAAACAATGCAAAGCAAATCCCATTTAGATCATCAAAACCCTACATCCTTTGGCCATAAACAACAAAATAGCTGACACTTCTTCAGCGGTTAACTTTCTAATGTACAAAAATGCGATTGCTGAGTCTCTGGTCTCTAAATACCTTAAAATGTTTTCGTTGCCTTGATCATATAATATCAATGTAAGAAATTATAAAATTCAAATATAAAAACTCATGCAAGATTAGAAACGCGATAAAACGGAGCAATAATACTGGAAGACGGAGGTCCATAAAACGAAACAGCAAGGAATAAAAACTATACATAGAAGTAAAAGAAAGAACTAAATTGTGCTTGTTTACAAAGCACAAAAAGAAAAGAAAAGATCATCATAAGGGCAAAATATAAACATTTACTGCTCGTTACGGGGGACAAACTGGAAATCTAGGGGGCATTACCATTTTTAAGGTAACTCCCTTAATATAAGTCACTATGCTATTACTTGGCGATTTAAATGCTTGCCCAAGGTCATTACTTGGACAGGAACAATAGCATTTTTCCTGGAGTTATATTGTGATGCTGACGGTTCCTGGCACATTGATACTGCAGCTTCAGCATTCCCGCGCCATGCGTCAACTGCTGCGATCAGACGACAGGCCTCTCATTTTCCCTTGATGTACAGGATCTTCCCCTGGACACAGAGCGACGCGAAATATGCGGTATCAGACACAGTCGCAGACACAGAGAAGGAAAGGATATATACCAACTCAGCAGTAAATAAAGTATTGTGCGAAAGTAAAGAATTGTGCGAACATTGTAGTCATCGAGGGGCACATAGTCCGCACGTGATGGTGCCATATATGTGTGTGTGTGTGTGTGTTTGAGTACAAACACACACAATCATATATATATGTGTGTGTGTGTGTGTGTGTGTGTGTGTGTGTG
>NC_091553.1:19296693-19299193 GCF_042767895.1 Penaeus vannamei
TAAGGGGCAGGATTTAATACGAAGCCAGGGCGTGTCTACACGCCGGTGGGCCATGACTTCATGCCTCTTGGTCTCCTGCTCCTGCAAGAGCCTTCACAGTTCAGAATAGGACTGCAAGGTAACTAGGTGATCACGAGGAGGCACTGCAGAAGTGTTGATGATGGTGAGGCAAAAGGGAGCAGCTGGAATTCCTTTCCTGGTGTCTCCCTCCCTCATGGGGCCTTCCTCCCGGCCCTCGATTCCCTCCTTCACCTCAACCCTTCCATTCCTGGGCGTTACCGAGAGGCCCTTCACAGTCTGCGCAGGGATGTCACCATTTTGCCTTCTGACAATGGCAACTCGGTGGTGGTCCTTGACCGTGCTTCCTACCTGCAAAAGACCCAGACCTGTTAGATGTCGCCTCTACCTAAACCTCCCTGACCTGACCAGCGACCCCCGGGAACGCATTGCTGCTACCTTCCACCGTCGCCTGAAATTGTTGGCAGCCTGTTTCCCGGAGGCGAATCTTTAGCAGAGGTTCAAGGTCGTCAACCCTCGCCTCCCTCTTTTCTATGGGCTTCCCAAAACCCATAAATCGGCTGTGCCTCTGCGACCCATCATCTCCTCCCAGGGATCTGTGACGCACCCTCCTGCGGCTTGGCTGGCGAAGTCTCTCACTCCCCTTCTTGGCACCTTCTCTCCTGCTCACCTTCGCCACCCTCAGGACTTCATCTCTCGTGTCCGTCGTGTCTAGCCGGCGACCATGATGAGTTTGGATGTCGACTCCCATTTCACCAAGGTCCCGCTTGATGACGTCCTCGCTCCCTGCCAAGGATCCTCGTCTTCTTCCCACCGACGTCTTCCACCAGTTAATTCGTGTGTGTGTGGAGTAGAATTCATTTTCCTTTCAGGGTCGCTTCTGCTCACAGACATTCGGTGTTGTCATGGGCCCTCCTCTCTCCCTTGTTGCGGCTACCCTGTTCATGGAGTTATTCGAGTCAGAGCTTCTCCCTTCCATGTCCCCTCATCCTTCCGTGTGACTGAGATATGTCGACATCTTTGCTCTCTGGCCTCATGACCCTGTCCTGTTTCCTGATTTCCTGTCGCAGCTGCTCTCTCCTTCCATCCGTTTCAATGTGGAATGGGAGGTTGACAACAAGCTCCCCTTCTTGGATACTCTTGTCTATCCTCTCCTAACGAGACGCCTCACCTGCCAGTCCTCAGCGTGCCCTACATTGAGATCTATTCAGTTGCCCCCTGCAGACTCTCCTTTCGCCAGGTGTACACTCTCCGTCGCAACCTGGTTCATATCTGCTCTCCCTCTACCTCGAAGGTGAGCACCTATGCTGTTCCGTGTGCCTCCTGTGACAAGTAAAACTTTGGCGAAACAGGCGCCAGTCTTACTAAGCGTCTGTCTCAGCATAAATTCGTTGTATCCAGGGGACACACACAACAACGCCCTCTTCTGCAATCAGTGGGAAACAGACCATCAAATGGATTAGAAAGGAGCGCGCATTGTCTTCCCTTCCGCTGATGTCCATGCCCGCAAACTGGTGGAATCTTCCCTGATTAAGCTGCTACCCAATTTCAACCTGAACAGCAGTTTTTCTCCTGCCAACAGCCTCCTCACTTCTCACATCCTCCGCCTCCTTCCATAAGCCGGCCACCCTTCACATGGACCCCCTGATCCTTCGACATGACCTGACCTCCCTCCGCTTCCGATCTCCTGTCTTCACCTGCCCTGTGTTTCTTGTAATACTTCTCTTCTCTCGATCTGATCTGACACCCCTTCGCTTCCGTTCTCTTGTCCTCACCTACCCCGTGTTTCCCATATTGCTTCTCCTATTCTTTCCCTTATCCTGCTTCCTCATCCTTTCCTCTCCAGACCCGATGATGGATTCGAGGACGATTCCGAAACTGTTGTCTCAGTTTAATAAATCTATTTGGTGCATTGTGGGGTTTTCTACCATAGTATTAACGCGGCAGTGTTTTCCTTTCATACACACACACACACACACACACATATACATCCCATTTCACCCTTAGGACAAATTTGGTACAGTTTCTATTATAGAAAAATAATTTTATTTTAGTTTGCACTTTAAAGTAGTGCATAATTTTCTTTGATGACAATTCTTCATTACTGAATAAAGAAAAACTGAAAAAAACAAGAATCCTAGTAATATGAAGAGGGTGAGATGCTACTCTACTTGAGAGAAAATTTCATGCACCCATGGGTAACTAATGATGATTATTGGTTATTAAAAATATTGAGTAAAGGCTCAGAGTCTGTAGGTACTTTCTAGTGTGACTGAAGAGTTTGACAATTTCGTAAATGTTTGTAAACAGAGAAAGATAATAGACTCAGAGATAGAGTTCTGTGTGTTAAATTTGGGACATTGGAGTTACTTGTGAAGTAAATGTGTTCTCACATTTTTGTCACTTAAAGAATAGGGCAAATTCATTGCATGTCTTCACTGTGCATAATTGGTGTGCATCCCTCATCCCACTCTCAAAGATG